>NW_028163106.1:5000-127500 GCF_964263955.1 Coregonus lavaretus | reverse complement strand
ATGTCAAATGAAGGTGGGAGGGAAGGAGGGGGCAGAGAGGGAGGGAAGGAAGGTGGGAGACAGAGGGAGGGATGGGGAGGGAGGGAGGGAGGGAGGGAGGGTGGTCGATTAATAAAACATACAGGCATAGAGATAGAGTGATTAAGAGAGAAAGTGAAAGAGAGACAGAAGGATAGAGATGAAAAAGAGAGATAAACACTTAGTGCTTCTGTAAGCATAAACAAACGTTCAAGTGAACAGATCGGCAAAGTGCAAGAGAGTGCTTCTAAGTACCTTACAGTGTGTGTGTGTGCTTGCATCTGTATGTCTTAATAAATCTGTCTATACGTCCCAAAAATAAACCACACAGAGGCTGAACATCAACGGCCATAACTGCATTAACTACATTAACAATAGAACAGCCTATGCATTAAAGTCTACCCTCTCCCAACCCCATACAAAACCACAACACCAATCATTACCTTTTAAAAGTGGCGATCAGCTGTCTATCACTATAGCTGATCTGCTGTTGTGGGCTCAGTAGACGTGATGATACACACGTAAGGCGAGGACCTATTGAATAAAATGATGTAGTTTGGGTATTTAACGGAAATTGTATATTGCGTTGGTTTAAAGCAGGGGTGTCAAACTCATTTTAGCTCAGGGGCCACATGGAGGAAAATCTATTCCCAAGTGGGCCGGACCGGAAAAATCATGGTATATATAACTTAAAAACAACAACTTCAGATTGTTTTCTTTGTTTTAATACGATCAACATACAACATAAAGCTGGAGCCTGAGGACAGTGTGTCCAAAATAGTACAAGCACAACATCACTATTAATCATAAAACACGTCAAGTTTATTTGAAAATTCTAAAGAAAAAGAACACACAAACACACAATGCCTCAGTGATTAACAGAACTGTTTCACAGATCACAGAACTATATCAGGGTGTCATTTCTCAGGCAGAAATGTAGATAAAAATAATGAAATCCTGTTCCCCAAACAAGTGCAAGAACCACAGAGTCAAGAATTGGTTAAATATACAAATAAAATACAATCAATTAAAAACAATAGCACATCAACATAAAAACATATAAACATAAATCTGAAAGCGTTGCTCAAACTCCCGTAACAGTCCCGTTATTTTATCTTTGAACCGCTTCATGTCTGCCACATGTTGGGTCGCGCACACATTTTTCAGACAGGGGAAGTGAGCTGCATCACCACCGGCAAGTTGCGTCTCCCACAATGACAGCTTCAACTTGAAAGAACGTATGCTGTCATAATACTGCGTGACAACTTTGTTGCGCCCTTGCAGCTGTTTGTTCAAGTTATTCAGGTGCTCTGTAACATCCACCATAAATGCAAGGTCCGGCATCCATTCTGCGGAATGAAATTCTAACACTGGTTTGCCCTTTTCTTCCATGAACTGTTCAATTTCTTCTCGTAAATCAAAGAAACGCCTCAGCACAGCACCTCGGCTTAACCATCTTACCTCAGTGTGGTATGGCAGGCCATAGATGTGGTCTTTCTCTCTGAGAAGGCTGTCAAACTGACGGTGATTCAGGCTTCTGGATCGGATGAAATTAACAGTTTGGATGACCACCTTCATGACGTTATCCATCTTTAATTACTTGCAACACAAAGCCTCCTGGTGCAAAATACAGTGAAAAGTCAAAAAATCACGTCCTCCATTTGCAGATTGCACTTTCTCTCTGAACTTTGTCACAACGCCTGCTTTTTCCCGATCATTGAGGGCGCACCATCTGTAGCCAGGCTGACAGCGCGGGACCAGTCCACTCCGACCCTGTCCAGCGCGCCGACGAGTGCGGTAAAAATATCAGCTGCTGTCGTTGTATCTGTCATCGGCACCAACTCCACGAACTCCTCGGTGACGGTCAATGTGTCATCAACTCCGCGGATGAAAAAATTGCCAGTTGTGCAACATCTGTAATGTCCGTGCTTTCATCAATTGCAACGGAAAACACAATAAATTACTTTACTTTTTGCTTCAACTGGCTGTCCAAATCCACTGAAAGATCGGAAATCCTGTCTGCAACTGTTTCTTGTCAGGCTGATATTTGCAAAAGCCTGCCGCTTTTCAGGGCACACAATCTCCGCTGCCTTCATCATGCATGTTTTTACAAATTCACCCTCACTAAATGGTTTTGAAGCCACTGCGATTTCATTAGCAATGAGGTAGCTAGCTTTCACTGCAGCGTCACTGATGTCTCGGCTGTGAGTAAACACAGACTGCTGTTTCTTCAGACCCGCCAACAGTTCATTCACCTTCTCTCATCTCCGCTGTCCTTGAAAGTTGTCATATTTGTCGGCATGAAGACTCACATAGTGGCGACGAAGGTTATATTCTTTCAGCACTGCAACATGCTCTGAACACACCAAACATACAGCTTTCCCATTCAATTCCGTGATTAAATAGGATGACCATTTTTCTTGGAACACTCTGCACTCTGCGTCCACTTTTCTCTTTTTTGACAGAGACATATTGGGGCAATGAGGGTGCCAAAGCACATAATGTTAAAAGTAGAAGCCGTAATAAATATTGCGGGCAAAACAAAGTAGCTCATTGGCTGCACGTGCTTGACCTACTTGCTCTGCCCCGGTATAAACAGTTTGCTTGCTTAACACAATTGCTATTGCGCCATCCAGTGGACGCAATTGGAACAGCAGTTTATTTTATTGAAAAATTGCAGCGCATTTTTATACTTTAAAAAACAATTTTTTATTTATTTTAAAAAATCATCTCGCGGGCCGGATTAAACCCGTTTGCGGGCCTGATCCGGCCCGCGGGCCGTACGTTTGACACCCCTGCTTTAGATATACTGTCTGGGCCTAATTCCAATACTTCCCAACTATACAGCAAATAAGGGCGTTATTGTCACCATGAAGGGTGAATGATGGGTGTATTTCACGTGGAGTTATAACGCTCATTGTTACTCATCAAACCACAACTGAGTGAGACAAATAAAACCTTTGTGGTTTGATGAGTAAAAATAAAAACATAGCTACAAAGAGACCATTAGGACACTTCAAGTTGCTTTAGCGATGACAAATATACTTTGAAGTGTTCTAATGGTCCTCTCTTTGTAGCTATGTTTTTTATTTTTACTAATCAAACCACAACTGAGTGAGACAAATAAAACTTTTTGGTTGAATTCACAATCTGACACAAGCAGTGGGCATTACTCACCAATACGCCATCCATCCTCAACAGCTCCCCCTGTAGGCGGATCGGCAACATTGCTGTTCTGCAGAATGAACAAGTCGTGCTTTCCACCTGAGCACTAAATTCAGTAGCGTGTTTTGCACATAACATCACCTATCACCTGCTCATTAAGAGTAGAAGCCTTCTCTGTTCACATAGCCTAGTTGAACTCGTTTTGGGATGGTGCTTTTATTGTGATGTGGGGGCCGTCTATTTCTCCGTTCGTATTTGGGAATCCATTGATGGCAAAGAAACCGCTCTTAACCTGTTGCGCGATGGTGGAAATTGTATGTTACAGTACGTTTTGCTGATGATTGCATCCAAAACATTGGCTCATCGAGGGAGCAAGCTCCGGCTGAAAAGTGCCCGTTGCCAAAAACCCGAGGATGGATAACACTTTGACGTGCACCCGAATGGCATGGGTTTGCCTTTCTAAAGTAGGTCTTAAATCCTCGCAAAGATCCTATAAGATTGGTTTTGGGAAACGATATCTGATGAGCCAATCTGTACTTTCTGCAAAAAATTGCCAATTGTGCGCCGCCCCATGGGTCTCCTGGTCACGGCCGGCTACGACAGAGCCTGGATTCGAACCAGGATCTCTAATGGCACAGCTAGCACTGCGATGCAGAGCCTTAGACCACTGCGCCACTCAGGAAACCCACCACCCAACAGAATCTTACCCTGCCCCCACCACCCAACAGACTCTTACCCTGACCCCACCACCCAACAGACTCTTACCCTGCCCCACCACCCAACAGACTCTTACCCTGCCCCCCCCACCACCCAACAGACTCTTACCCTGCCCCCCCACCACCCAACAGACTCTTATCCTACCCCCCCCACCACCCAACAGACTCTTATCCTGCCCCCCCCACCACCCAACAGACTCTTACCCTGCCCCCCCACCACCCAACAGACTCTTACCCTGCCCCCCCCACCACCCAACAGACTCTTACCCTGCCCCCCCCACCACCCAACAGACTCTTACCATGCCCCCACCACCAACCAACAGACTCTTACCCTGCCCCCCCACCACCCAACAGACTCTTACCCTGCCCCCACCACTCAACAGACTCTTACCCTGCCCCCCCCACCCAACAGACTCTTACCCTGCCCCCCCCACCACCCAACAGACTCTTACCCTGCCCCCACCACTCAACAGACTCTTACCCTGCCCCCACCACCCAACAGACTCTTACCCTGCCCCCACCACTCAACATACTCTTACCCTGCCCCCACCACCCAACAGACTCTTACCCTGCCCCCACCACCCAACAGACTCTTACCCTGCCCCCACCACTCAACAGATTCTTACCCTGCCCCCACCACTCAACAGACTCTTACCCTGCCCCCACCACCCAACAGACTCTTACCCTGCCCCCACCACTCAACAGACTCTTACCCTGCCCCCCCACCACCAAACAGACTCTTACCCTGCCCCCCCCACCACCCAACAGACTCTTACCCTGCCCCCCCCACCACCCAACAGACTCTTACCCTGCCCCCCCACCACCCAACAGACTCTTACCCTGCCCCCCCCACCACCCAACAGACTCTTACCCTGCCCCCCCACCACCCAACAGACTCTTACCCTGCCCCCCCCACCACCCAACAGACTCTTACCCTGCCCCCCCACCACCCAACAGACTCTTACCCTGCCCGCCCCACCACCCAACAGACTCTTACCCTGCCCGCCCCACCACCCAACAGACTCTTACCCTGCCCCCCCACCACCCAACAGACTCTTACCCTGCCCCCACCACCACCCAACAGACTCTTACCCTGCCCCCACCACCACCCAACAGACTCTTACCCTGCCCCCACCACCCAACAGACTCTTACCCTGCCCCCACCACTCAACATACTCTTACCCTGCCCCCACCACCCAACAGACTCTTACCCTGCCCCCCCCACCACCCAACAGACTCTTACCCTGCCCCCCCCACCACCCAACAGACTCTTACCCTGCCCCCCCACCACCCAACATACTCTTACCCTGCCCCCCCCACCACCCAACAGACTCTTACCCTGCCCCCACCACCCAACAGACTCTTACCCTGCCCCCACCACCCAACAGACTCTTACCCTGCCCCCACCACCCAACAGACTCTTACCCTGCCCGCCCCACCACCCAACAGACTCTTACCCTGCCCCCCCACCACCCAACAGACTCTTACCCTACCCTCACCACCACCCAACAGACTCTTACCCTGCCCCCACCACCACCCAACAGACTCTTACCCTGCCCCCACCACCCAACAGACTCTTACCCTGCCCCCACCACCCAACAGACTCTTACCCTGCCCCCACCACCCAACATACTCTTACCCTGCCCCCACCACCCAACAGACTCTTACCATGCCCCTCCCACCACCCAACAGACTCTTACCCTGCCCCTCCCACCACCCAACAGACTCTTACCCTGCCCCCACCACTCAACAGACTCTTACCCTGCCCCCACCACCCAACAGACTCTTACCCTGCCCCCACCACCCAACAGACTCTTACCCTGCCCCCCCACCACCCAACAGACTCTTACCCTGCCCCCACCACCCAACAGACTCTTACCCTGCCCCCACCACCCAACAGACTCTTACCCTGCCACCCACCACCCAACAGACTCTTACCCTGCCCCCCACCACCCAACAGACTCTTACCCTGCCCCCACCACCCAACAGACTCTTACCCTGCCCCCACCACCCAACAGACTCTTACCCTGCCCCCACCACCACCCAACAGACTCTTACCCTGACCCCACCACGCAACAGACTCTTACCCTGCCCCCACCACCCAACAGATTCTTACCCTGCCCCCACCACCCAACAGACTCTTACCCTGCCCCCACCACCCAACAGACTCTTACCCTGCCCCCACCAGCCAACAGACTCTTACCCTGCCCCCACCAGCCAACAGACTCTTACCCTGACCCCACCACGCAACAGACTCTTACCCTGCCCCCACCACCCAACAGACTCTTACCCTGCCCCCACCACCCAACAGACTCTTACCCTGCCCCCACCATCCAGTTGTAAATGTCTACATATTATTATCATCTTTAGATTGTCTCATTCACTTCTCTTGATTTGATTTGATTTATTTTGACCTGCGCTGTTGGAGCCCAGAGCACAAGATTTTGCGTCCCTCTCCATGTGACTAATAAACTCATCTAATCTAATTAACGATGGGATTTTAAAGTGTTTTCTAAAATTGATTATTATAATAATATTATTATTAGTAGTAGCATCATAAATAATGTTATTTGTATTACTGCTTTTACCATGACAACTGTCTAGTAATCATTACTTTCAATGCTGTTAACAAATGTCAGTGCTATAATATTATTTGTGCTATAAAGGCGGTTGACTTTATTGCTTTTTTCCATATTGTTAAACAACATTCTAAGTAACAATATATTCCTTTAATTGACATGTACAACATGTATTTGACAGGGATACTGCACATCAATCAACATTTCTGTAAATGTGCCAGATTTAGCTGTAGTCCCTGGGCAGGTAGATACACATAGAAAAATACAACGTTATAAAACATTTAGTAAAACATTGTGTATAGATGGGGGCTGATTGGTCCTTCAGCCACTCTCAAGTCATTGGTAAAGGGGTGAGAGGTTGAACAGCTCCTTATATGTCCTTCAGCCACTCTCAAGTCATTGGTAAAGGGGTGAGAGGTTGAACAGCTCCTTATGTGTCTTCAGCCACTCTCAAGTCATTGGTAAAGGGGTGAGAGGTTGAACAGCTCCTTATATGTCCTTTAGCCACTCTCAAGTCATTGGTAAAGGGGTGAGAGGTTGAACAGCTCCTTATATGTCCTTTAGCCACTCTCAAGTCATTGGTAAAGGGGTGAGAGGTTGAACAGCTCCTTATATGTCCTTCAGCCTCTCAAGTCATTGGTAAAGGGGAGAGAGGTTGAACAGCTCCTTATATGTCCTTCAGCCACTCTCAAGTCATTGGTAAAGGGGAGAGAGGTTGAACAGCTCCTTATATGTCCTTCAGCCACTCTCAAGTCATTGGTAAAGGGGTGAGAGGTTGAACAGCTCCTTATATGTCCTTCAGCCACTCTCAAGTCATTGGTAAAGGGGTGAGAGGTTGAACAGCTCCTTATGTGTCCTTCAGCCACTCTCAAGTCATTGGTAAAGGGGTGAGAGGTTGAACAGCTCCTTATATGTCCTTTAGCCACTCTCAAGTCATTGGTAAAGGGGTGAGAGGTTGAACAGCTCCTTATATGTCATTTAGCCACTCTCAAGTCATTGGTAAAGGGGTGAGAGGTTGAACAGCTCCTTATATGTCCTTCAGCCTCTCAAGTCATTGGTAAAGGGGAGAGAGGTTGAACAGCTCCTTATATGTCCTTCAGCCACTCTCAAGTCATTGGTAAAGGGGTGAGAGGTTGAACAGCTCCTTATGTGTCCTTCAGCCTCTCTCAAGTCATTGGTAAAGGGGAGAGAGGTTGAACAGCTCCTTATATGTCCTTCAGCCACTCTCAAGTCATTGGTAAAGGGGTGAGAGGTTGAACAGCTCCTTATATGTCCTTCAGCCACTCTCAAGTCATTGGTAAAGGGGTGAGAGGTTGAACAGCTCCTTATATGTCCTTCAGCCACTCTCAAGTCATTGGTAAAGGGGTGAGAGGTTGAACAGCTCCTTATATGTCCTTCAGCCACTCTCAAGTCATTGGTAAAGGGGTGAGAGGTTGAACAGCTCCTTATATGTCCTTCAGCCACTCTCAAGTCATTGGTAAAGGGGTGAGAGGTTGCACCGCTCCTTATATGTCCTTCAGCCACTCTCAAGTCATTGGTAAAGGGGTGATAGGTTGCACAGCTAGGTACAGCTAGACCCTCCTGCTAGATAGGGGTCCAGCAAGTTACCTAGTGGAGGACTAACTGACCCTCCTGCTAGATAGGGGTCCAGCTAGGTACCAAGTGGGGGACTAACTGACCCTCCTGCTAGATAGGGGTCCAGCTAGGTACCTAGTGGAGGACTAACTGACCCTCCTGCTAGATAGGGGTCCAGCTAGGTACCTAGTGGAGGACTAACTGACCCTCCTGCTAGATAGGGGTCCAGCTAGGTACCTAGTGGAGGACTAACTGACCCTATTGCTAGATAGAGGTCCAGCTAGGTACCTAGTGGAGGACTAACTGACCCTCCTGCTAGATAGGGGTCCAGCTAGGTACCTAGTGGAGGACTAACTGACCCTCCTGCTAGATAGGGGTCCAGCTAGGTACCTAGTGGAGGACTAACTGACCCTCCTGCTAGAAATGAGTCCAGCTAGGTACCTAGTGGAGGACTAACTGACCCTCCTGCTAGATAGGGGTCCAGCTAGGTACCTAGTGGAGGACTAACTGACCCTCCTGCTAGATAGGGGTCCAGCTAGGTACCTAGTGGAGGACTAACTGACCCTCCTGCTAGATAGGGGTCCAGCTAGGTACCTAGTGGAGGACTAACTGACCCTCCTGCTAGATAGGGGTCCAGCTAGGTACCAAGTGGGGGACTAACTGACCCTCCTGCTAGATAGGGGTCCAGCTAGGTACCTAGTGGAGGACTAACTGACCCTCCTGCTAGATAGGGGTCCAGCTAGGTACCTAGTGGAGGACTAACTGACCCTCCTGCTAGATAGGGGTCCAGCTAGGTACCTAGTGGAGGACTAACTGACCCTATTGCTAGATAGGGGTCCAGCTAGGTACCTAGTGGAGGACTAACTGACCCTCCTGCTAGATAGGGGTCCAGCTAGGTACCTAGTGGAGGACTAACTGACCCTCCTGCTAGATAGGGGTCCAGCTAGGTACCTAGTGGAGGACTAACTGACCCTCCTGCTAGAAAGGAGTCCAGCTAGGTACCTAGTGGAGGACTAACTGACCCTCCTGCTAGATAGGGGTCCAGCTAGGTACCTAGTTGAGGACTAACTGACCCTCCTGCTAGAAAGGAGTCCAGCTAGGTACCTAGTGGAGGACTAACTGACCCTCCTGCTAGAAAGGAGTCCAGCTAGGTACCTAGTGGAGGACTAACTGACCCTCCTGCTAGATAGGGGTCCAGCTAGGTACCTAGTGGAGGACTAACTGATCCTCCTGCTAGATAGGGGTCCAGCTAGGTACCTAGTGAAGGACTAACTGACCTTCCTGCTAGATAGGGGTCCAGCTAGGTACCTAGTGGAGGACTAACTGGCCCTCCTGCTAGATAGGGGTCCAGCTAGGTACCTAGTGGAGGACTAACTGACCCTCCTGCTAGATAGGGGTCCAGCTAGGTACCTAGTGGAGGACTAACTGACCCTCCTGCTAGATAGGGGTCCAGCTAGGTACCTAGTGGAGAACTAACTGATCCTCCTGCTAGATAGGGGTCCAGCTAGGTACCTAGTGGAGGACTAACTGACCCTCCTGCTAGAAGATCCACATCTCCAGGAGGCTGCAGAAGGAGAGAGGCTGTGTGGCTGGACCTTTGGTTAGTTTATTGTTTTTATAGTGGTCATGTTTGATTGACATTTTCTGTACATTTTTACGATCCTGAATTAAAGCAACAGACAACAAGACCATGTTGAACCACCCTGCCTGTCTATTCTGCCTGGTCTCCCCACACCCAGGGGTTGGCTACAACTTTAGATCTGAAGCTGTGACCAAAGATAGGGGTCCAGCTCCCCAAGAAGGTTGATCATCCTGGAACATGACTCAGTTCCTTTTCTCAACACCATGTCGATGATGTCACGTGCCTTCTCTGCCCTCTCAGCTATCACCTTTACTGACTCCATTTCCTCCTGGTTGATGACTGTGTGTTGCAGGAGTCCATCCAGCAGACCTTCCAGGACAGGTCCTGACACTCGTCTCACAAACTCTGTCCGTACAGAACGCAGCTGCTGCGCTGTAGAACCAGTCAGACTGCTCTCAGCCGGACGCCCTGCCCCCAACACAGCACCTGAGAGAGGCAGGTTACAAAATAACTACATTTGTTCATTCACATTTACATTTCAGACATTTAGAAACAGACTTCTTTCAGAGTGACCTACAGTAAAAGTCATCATTGTATTATTAATCTTTGCATTAAGAACACATTCTGTAACAATAACTACCTGAATCAATGAACACATCACACCACTACTGTTTCATTCATATTTAGGGTCGGTTTTCACAGACGTAGAAAAACAGGCTGGGGCATTCAGAACCAGGCTAATCTACATCACGTCCTGGAGGAGATGTCATTGGGGCATTCAGAACCAGACTAATCTACATCAAGTCCTGGAGGAGATGTCATTGGGGCATTCAGAACCAGGCTAATCTACATCACGTCCTGGAGGAGATGTCATTGGGGCATTCAGAACCAGACTAATCTACATCAAGTCCTGGAGGAGATGTCATTGGGGCATTCAGAACCAGGCTAATCTACATCACGTCCTGGAGGAGATGTCATTGGGGCATTCAGAACCAGGCTAATCTACATCACGTCCTGGAGGAGATGTCATTGGGGCATTCAGAACCAGGCTAATCTACATCACGTCCTGGAGGAGATGTCATTGGGGCATTCAGAACCAAGCTAATTTACATAACGTCCTGGAGGAGATGTCATTGGGGCATTCAGAACCAGGCTAATCTACATCAAGTCCTGGAGGAGATGTCATTGGGGCATTCAGAACCAAGCTAATTTACATCACGTCCTAGAGGAGATGTCATTGGGGCATTCAGAACCAGGCTAATCTACATAAAGTCCTGGAGGAGATGTCATTGGGGCATTCAGAACCAGGCTAATGTACATCAAGTCCTGGAGGAGATGTCATTGGGGCATTCAGAACCAGGCTAATCTACATCAAGTCCTGGAGGAGATGGCATTGGGGCATTCAGAACCAGGCTAATCTACATCAAGTCCTGGAGGAAATGTCATTCAGAACCAGGCTAATCTACATCAAATCCTGGAGGAGATGTCATTGTTCTTGAAGACAGCCTTTTATAATCAGGACTAGTCCAACAGTAAACCATGTCGACTGGCCTTATTTTAAAATGGATTAACTACATGTTTTTCCTCATCAATCTACACACAATACCCCATAATGAGAAAGCGAAAACAGGTTTTTGTAAATGTTTACAAATGTATTAAAAATAAAAAGACAGAAATACCTTATTTACATAAGTATTCAGACCCTTTGCTATGAGACTCGAAATTGAGCTCAGGTGCATCCTGTTTCCATTGATCATCCTTGAGATGTTTCTACAACTTGATTGGAGTCCACCTGTGGTAAATTCAATTGATTGGACATGATTTGGAAAGGCACACACCTGTCTATATAAGGTCCCACAGTTGACAGTGCATGTCAGAGCAAAAACCAAGCAATGAGGTCGAATGATTATGTTAAGGTCCAGATCTGGGGAAGGGTACCGAAAAAGTTATGCAGCATTGAAGGTCCCCAAGAACACAGTGGCCTCCATCATTCTTAAATGGAAGAAGTTCGGAACCACCAAGACTCTTCCTAGAGCTGGCCGCCCGGACAAACTGAGCAAGCGGGGGAGAAGGGCCTTGGTCAGGGAGGTGACTAAGAACCCGATGGTCACTCTGACAGAGCTCCAGAGTTCCTCTGTGGAGATGGGAGAACCTTCAAGAAGGACAACCATCTCTGCAGAACTCCACCAATCAGGCCTTTATGGTAGAGTGGCCAGACGGAAGCCACTCCTCAGTAAAAGGCACATGACAGCCCGCTTGGAGCTTGCCAAAAGGCACCTAAAGGACTCTCAGACCATGAGAAACAAGATTCTCTGGTCTGATGAAACTAAGATTGAACTCTTTGGCCTGAATGCCAAGCGTCACATCTGGAAGAACCCTGGCACCATCCCTACGGTGAAGCATGGTGGTGGCAGCATCATGCTGTGGGGATGTTTTTCAGCGGCAGGGACTGGGAGACTAGTCAGGATCGAGGGAAAGATGAACTCAGCAAAGTACAGAGAGATCCTTAATGAAAACCTGGTCTAGAGTGCTCAGGACCTCAGACTGGGGCCAAGGTTCACCTTCCAACAGGACAACTACCCTAAGCACATAGACAAGACAACGCAGGAGTGGCTTCGGGACAAGTCTCTGAATGTCCTTGAGTGGCCCAGCCAGAGCCCGGACTTGAACCCGATCTAACATCTCTGGAGAGACCTGAAAATAGCTGTGCAGCGACGCTCCCCATCCAACCTGACAGAGCTTCTGCAGAGAAGAATGGGAGAAACTCCCCAAATACAGGTGTGCCAAGCTTGTAGCGTCATACCCAAGAAGACTCAAGGCTGTAATCGCTGCCAAAGGTGCTTCAACAAAGTTCTGAGTAAAGGGTCTGAATACTTATGTAAATGTGATATTTCACGTTTTTTTTTAATATATACATTTGCAACAATGTCTAAAAACCTGTTTTTGCTTTGTCATTATGGGGTATTTTGTGCAGATTGATGAGGGGAAAAAACGATTTAATCCATTTTATAATAAGGCTGTAACGTAACAAAATGTGGAAAAAGTCAAGGGGTCTGAATACTTTCTGAATGCACTGTACTCTCATGTTTACTTACTTGTTGAATGGGTGGCAGTGATGTATTCATCTGAAAGATAAACAAAATGAGGTTATATCACTCTAAATAGCATCTGTTACAAAAGTACAAAGTTATGATTGACATATGCTCCTACCTTGTGATACCACTTCTTTCCATGCAATCCTCTCATCATCACAGAATAACTCCATCTCAATGTCAACCCCTGTCATTTTCAAAACCGCCTTGAAAAAGCTTGGTGTGGAGTCTCTATGTATGAGATGAATCTTCTGGAGAGAGATGGAAAGAGCGAGAGAGAGATTGCTTGCAATGTAAACATATGTTTCCCATGCCAATAAAGCCATTTGAATTGAGAGCCATCGAGTGAGAGAGAGCAATGGATAGAAATGTGACTTAAATGTCAGATTCATGTTCTTAGTCTACTAAAACTGTACCGGTGGATTGATGTAGGTAGAACAGGGAATGTTCAGTCTGAAGTAACTATTCAGTTTGAAGGCCTGCTCCGGTCTTGAGATGAGAACCCTTGAAGACCCTTCAGACTTTTCCTGTTGTTCCACAGCCTGCGAAACGAGGCATGAAATACACAGCCAGTCAATGTATAGTCTTATTCAAACATTATTCAGAAAACTAGCAACACACTATTATCTTCATGTTATGAGTGTCAACATAAACCGTACCACTGCTTAGTTAAGGTCACCTCTAAAAGAATGGTACCTCACCTGTATTTGGCTGGGGTTACTGGGGAACAGGTATAGGCGTGGAATTAGTGTTTGCTTTTTCACTGACAGATAGAGCATCAGCTCACAGTGGACATCTATGTTCCGCGTAAAGATATAGCTCAGTATAACAGAGATAACTGAGAACTTGGGATGGAGAATTTTGGCATGGAATCTGGTGACCTCATGCACTTCCTCAACAGACACTCCATGTTCCTCTACATTAAGAATCTTCATCTCATTCCTCAGGGAAGGGTTGGTCCCTGAACAACACAATAAAAAGGAGACAGAAAGACAAATATTGTATTATTCATCCAACTAAAACACAAAGAATATGCAGTATCAGATCACAGTAAACAAACTCCCAGAATATTCATTCATTCATTCAGGAAGTGAAACTCAGTTACATGGAAATGTCTTTCTGAATACTATGTCTATATGGTTTTACCTAAACAGACAAAGTGTGGCAGATGAACTTCCTCCAGTTCACCTAACTCCATAGTGATGTCCAGCAATGGACCACCTTGTCCGTACTGCATGTCTATCAGAAGGTGACTGTAGGGATACCAGTTCCTGAAGTGATACTTCAGAATGACATCTCTGTCACACACCCAGCGGAGCCCAGACACTGTGCACTCATAACGCCCTTTGGGTGTCCTGTGCCTGAGGGCAACAACAAGATATGGTAGAGAGGGTCAATCGTCAAATGGAGAGGTTGGATTAGAAGACTATTCCCAAAGGTAATGGGGAAATACACTAGCAAGTGGAATTAAATGTTAAAAGTAGATATTTTACCTGAACATTGTCACTCCCTGGACAGTGGAAGTCAAGGGTTCAATCTGAAGCCAGTGTGTGGAGTCCTGAACGAGGACAAGCATGTCAGTTATACATATGGGGCCAGTTTCCTGGACAAAGATTGAGTCTAGTGCTGGATTTAAAGCATGATCAATGGAAGTTTCAATAGAAAGTTATTTAAGGTCCAGGACTAGGCTTAATCTGTGTCCGGGAAACTGGCCCATTAACCAAAGTAACTAATCTAATGTATTTATTCAATGTTACATGGAATGCTGGTATGACAACAGCTAAAATCCTGCATTCCTACAAGCAGAACACAGGACCGTCTATATCCCAGTATGAATGGTTGGTCAGTACACACCTGGCTTTCAGACTGTGCCTGACTCCTGCAGGTATGTAAAAGTGAGAATTGACATTATGACTTACCTCAACATGGTCACAAGTCTTACAGCTCTGAGGAATCCCTGAAGTCAAAAGTAGTTGTTATTTAAAACGGATAATCTCATGTAATAATGAATTAATAAATATTAAACAGACTTGTAATAAAAATGAATGTAAGTGAGCAACTGTCTCAGAATGTACACTCATTATCATACCATAATCTGACATTAGTGTTATATTAATGAATGTTTGTGGAAGCAGGAAACAACATGGTTCTGGTCCATGTTTTGGAGATGTTGGGGGCCTGATTTCTGGTAGATCCCAGGATGAGAGCTTAAAGGTAGAGTCAGCTAAATGATGTTGTACGAGCAGCACCGCAGATATTGTGATGAGCAAGATGCCTGACTTCTCTCTCACACAGTATCTGCCCAGGTGCACGGGTTCTCTTCACTCTTACAGCGTGGTAGAAACGGGACCAAAACAGAGAAGTTTAGCATCGCGCTCCAACGCCCTTAGTTGTTGTAGAAGTTTACCCACTATGCTGTTTACTTTGTGCATCTACATCATATTGCTGACTCTACCTTTAAGTTTGTTTTGACCAAATAGATCATGATTGTGTTCCTTGCCTGGGACTCAAGTATAATGAACGCTTTAAAAGTATTTTGATTGAAAAACAATTAAATCAGTTAACGCTCACATTTCTCAGGTCCAGGCTTGATACAACACTCTCCACCATGGTCTCTGGTGTTGGGAAAGCAGATGGATAGACTGTGATTAAACTAAATACAACTTATAAAGGCTTTATATAGCATACATACAGTCTTCATAAGCAATACAAAGGGTGTATAAAGGGTGACAGAACACTATGTGCATTGCCAAATGTGACATAACACTATGTCAACTTCCATGAAGTCAATACTGATGGTGACATTACAGGTGACATTGCTTATCTTGATGAAAGCCCTTAGAGATGTGATGTCACCCGGTATCATGAGTTACTGTCTGTAGGTCCAACAGAACACATTAAAACACACCACTACTACTAATCTAACTGTCTGTAGGTCCAACAGAACACATTAAAACACACCACTACTAATCTAACTGTCTGTACATCCAACAGAACACATTAAAACACACCACTACTACTAATCTAACTGTCTGTAGGTCCAACAGAACACATTAAAACACACCACTACTACTAATCTAACTGTCTGTAGGTCCAACAGAACACATTAAAACACACCACTACTACTAATCTAACTGTCTGTAGGTCCAACAGAACACATTAAAACACACCACCACCACTAATCTAACTGTCTGTAGGTCCAACAGAACACATTAAAACACACAACTACTACTAATCTAACTGTCTGTAGGTCCAACAGAACACATTAAAACACACCACTACTAATCTAATTGTAGGAATGATTCCAGAGGAAAACACATGATAAAACATTGCTACGACTCACCTTTGAATGTGTTGGTCATCTATCTGACACAGGGTCACTGAGGAGGAGGAATAAACCCCAAACCCAGGATAGAGGGGTTCAGTGAATGTGGTGTGTTCTGTGTAATGGTGTGTCAGTGTACCAGAGGAGGACACACTATAGAAGGACAAAGTACCAGCTGGCCAGTCCAGATACACTCCAACTCTGTTAGAAACAGGACCAGGGATGGATATGCTACGGACTCCCGCATGGAAAAAGTGATAACCTCCGTCATAGCAGAATAAACCCCAGGACTTCCTATTGGCTCCAATCCAACTGTCATATTTCTTTCCCTTCCTCTTCATTCCTCTGTACGCCACACCAATGTTACCATCATAACCACCCCTCTCCACCTCCCAGTAATAACGAGATCCAGATAAGACTTCTCTGCAGAGAACTTGGGGATGATGGTCAAATCTGTCTGGATGGTCTTCATAATGCTGCTTCTCCTCCACCCGTGTCACCTTCCTGTTCCTCTCAGACAGTATCAGGTTTGGGTTTGCTGTATTTGGGTCCAGGGTGAGATGACAGGCATCTGTAGACAAAAGGAGAGTTTAATCAAACCACATCTTCATATAAAATGTAGTTTTTGTAGGTACAGAACAAGTATTGATTAGTTACTATGTTACTGTAGTTCTGAATATGCAGTTAATTAGGATTGAAGAGACTTACATTTCCTCAGCCCTGATTTCAGCCTGAACTCTCCACCATGATCCACACTGTAGGAGAAACAGGTTATTGACTGACAAAGACCTAATAAAGCAGTCAACATTTAAACCATATTGTTGTGTTCTGGTGCACTATCCAAGTTCATTACTAGAGAAATACAGGTATTCTATCCTACCTACTGCATACAGAACAGAGTACAACAGAGTACATCGTATGTGGTCCTCTGTAGCTCAGCTGGTAGAGCACGGCGCTTGTAACGCCAAGGTAGTGGGTTCGATCCCCGGGACCACCCATACACAAAAATGTATGCACGCACGACTGTAAGTCGCTTTGGATAAAAGCGTCTGCTAAATGGCATATTATTATTATTATTATTATTATATTATTACAATTCATTACTAGAGACATACAGGTATTCTATCCTACCTATTGCATACAGAACAGAGTACAATTCATTACTAGAGACATACAGGTATTCTATCCTACCTACTGCATACAGAACAGAGTACAATTCATTACTAGAGACATACAGGTATTCTATCCTACCTACTGCATACAGAACAGAGTACAATTCATTACTAGAGAAATACAGGTATTCTATCCTACCGACTGCATACAGAACAGAGTACAATTCATTACTAGAGACATACAGGTATTCTATCCTACCTACTGCATACAGAACAGAGTACAATTCCAACAGGATATCAGAGATGCAGAAGAAGAGTATTCATGTGGTGATGATGTATGCTGTGTTGGAGTGCTAAGCCTGCTGGGTAAACGTCTCCTGTATTCTACCATCATGTCCTCATGTTACTGAACCTACTACACTTCATAGGACACAACCACTGCTCACACTATTAGGACATCTATTCTGACTTACTTCAGCTTCATCAGTTTATCTGTGGGATCCACCAGAGCAGCTGAAAGCAGTCCCCCTGCAGAGTCTCCTGGGTGATTGTAGCTCAGGTCCAGCTCTTTCAGGTGGGAGGGGTTTGACCTCAGAGCTGAAGACAGAGCAGCACAGCCCTCCTCTGTGACCAGACAGCCAGACAGCCTACAGAGAGACACAACAGCTCTCTAGGTTGGTGGACTGGTGTCAATCATCTTGTAGGACACCCATATATTTGTCAATGACACAAACATTGTGATGAAACATCAGATGTTCAGAGTATTTGTTTTACTAAGCTCAGTACCGACCTGACTGAAACAGCTGTACTTACCCCAGTGTGTGTAGTTTAAAGTCTGGATCCTCCAGTCCAGCAGAGGGCAGTGTAACTCAGCTCAGTACCGACCTGACTGAAACAGCTGTACTTACCCCAGTGTGTGTAGTTTACAGTCTGGATCCTCCAGTCCAGCAGACAGCAGTGTAACTCCTGAGTCCTGCAGGTCATTGTCTCTCAGCTCCAGTTGTTTCAGTTGTGAGTTGGGTGAACTCAGGACTGAGGCCAGATCTGAACAGCAACCCTCTGTCAGACCACACTGACCTAGACTAGAGGACAGAAGAGCACATGATTAACAAATGTTTAAAACATCCACATAATAACTCATACTGAAGAAAGTTAACTCACACTAGTGTCTGTATGTTGCAGAGTGGACTGGTTAGTCCAACACAGAGCAGCTTCACTCCTCTGTCTCCCAGGTCATTGTAGCTGAGGTCCAGTTCTCTCAGGGGGGAGTTTGGTGTCTGCAGAGCTGAAGCCAGAGTCTCACAGGATTCATATGTGAGTTTACAGCCAGCCAGTCTGGAGAGAGGAGATATAGTGATACACTGATAAATATGCAAAGCTTTAAGAATAATGAGATGCATTAAGACAATAACAGAAGGACACATGATTAACCAATGTTAAAAACATACTAACTCACTCAAGATATTTACCTTAGTTTTATATATGTTATGTATGTTTCTGGATATGTCCCAAAAATGTTCAAATAATGTTAAAAACATACACATACTAACTATACTGAACAGAAATATAAACGCAACATGTAAAGTGTTGGTTCCACGAGCTGTTGCTAGAGAATTTCATGTTAATTTCTCTACCATAAACCGCCTCCAACATCATTTTAGAGAATTTGGCAGTACATCCAACCAGCCTCACAACCGCAGACCACTTGTAACCACGCCATTCCAGGACCTCCACATCCGGCTTCTTCACCTGCAGGATGGTCTGAGACAAGCCACCAGGACAGCTGATTTAACTGTGGGTTTTCACAACCGAATAATTTCTGCACAAACTGTCAGAAACCGTCTCAGGGAAGCTCATCTGCGTGCTCGTCATCCTCACCAGGGTCTTGACCTGACTGCAGTTCGGCGTCGTAACCGACATCAGTGGGCAAATGCTCACCTTCGATGGCCACTGGCACACTGGAGAAGTGTGCTCTTCACGGATGAATCCCGGTTTCAACTGTACCGGGAAGATGGCAGAAAGAGTGTATGGCGTCGTGATGGCATTGTGTGGGCGAGCGGTTTGCTGATGTCAATGTGGTTAACAGAGTGCCCCATGGTGGCGGTGGGGTTATGGTATGGGCAGGCATAAGCTACGGACAATGAACACAATCACATTTTATCGATGGCAATTTGAATGCACAGAGATACCGTGACGAGATCCTGAGGCCCATTGACGTGCCATTCATCTGCTGCCATCACCTCATGTTTCAGCATGATAATGCACGGCCCCGTGTCGCAAGGATCTGTATACAATTCCTGGAAGCTGAAAATGTCCCAGTTCTTCCATGGACTGCATACTCACCAGACATGCATGTTTGGGAGGCTCTGGATCGACGTGTACGACAGCGTCTTCCAGTTCCCGGCAGTTTTCAGCAACTTCGCACAGCCATTGAAGAGGAGTGGGACAACATTCCACAGGCCACAATCAACAGCCTGATCAACTCTGTGAAGGAGATGTGTCGCGCTGCATGAGGCAAATGGTGGTCACACCAGATACGGACTGGTTTTCTGATACACACCCATACTTATTTTTTTTAAGGTATCTGTGACCAACAGATGCATATCTGAATTCCCATTTATGTGAAATCCATAGATTAGGGCCTAATGAATTTATTTCAATTGACTGATTTCCTCATATGAACTGTAACTCAGTAAAACCTTTTAAATTGTTATATGTTGCATTTATATTTTTGTTCAGTATACAGTACATACATAATATATAAACACTCACAGTGGATACTGAAGATATTTAACTCACACTAGTGTCTGTATGTTGCAGAGTGGACTGGTTAGTCCAACACAGAGCAGCTCCACTCCTCTGTCTCCCAGGTCATTGTAGCTGAGGTCCAGTTCTCTCAGGGGGGAGTTTGGTGTCTGCAGAGCTGAAGCCAGAGTCTCACAGGATTCATATGTGAGTTTACAGCCAGACAGTCTGGAGAGAGGAGATATGTTGATACACTGTTAAATATGCAAAGCTTTAATAACAATGAGATGCATTAATACAATAACAGAAGGACACATGATTAACCAATGTTAAAAACATACTAACTCACTCAAGATATTTACCTTAGTTTTATATATGTTATGTATGTTTCTGGATATGTCCCAAAATGTTAAAATAATTTTAAAAACATACACATACTAACTATACTGAACAAAAATATAAACCCAACATGTAAAGTGTAGGTCCCACGTTTCATGAGCTGAAATAAAAGATCCCAGAAATGTTCCATACGCACAAAAGCATATTTCTCTCAAATGTTGTGCATAAATTTGTTTAGATCCCTGTTAGTGAGCATTTCTCCTTTGTTAAGATAATCCATCCACCTGACAGGTGTGGTATATCAAGAAGGTGATTAAACAGCATGATCATTACACAGGTGCACCTTGTGCTGGGGACGATAAAAGGCCACTCTAAAATGTGCAGTTTTGTCACACAACACAATGCCACAGATGTGTCAAGTTTTGAGGGAGCGTGCAATTGGCATGATGACTGCAGGAATGTCCACCAGAGCTGTTGCTAGAGAATTGAATGTTAATTTCTCTACCATAAACCCCCTCCAACATCGTTTTAGAGAATTTGGCTGTACATCCAACCGGCCTCACAACCGCAGACCACTTGTAACCACGCCAGCCCAGGACCTCCACATCCGACTTCTTCACCTGCAGGATGGTCTGAGACAAGCCACCAGGACAGCCGATTTAACTGTGGGTTTTCACGAACAAATAATTTCTGCACAAACTGTCAGAAACCGTCTCAGGGAAGCTCATCTGCGTGCTCGTCATCCTCACCAGGGTCTTGACCTGACTGCAGTTCAGCGTCGTAACCGACTTCTGTGGGCAAATGCTCACCTTCGATGGCCACTGGCACACTGGAGGAGTGTGCTCTTCACGGATGAATCCCGGTTTCAACTGTACCGGGAAGATGGCAGAAAGAGTGTATGGCGTCGTGATGGCATTGTGTGGGCGAGCGGTTTGCTGATGTCAACGTTGTGAACAGAGTGCCCCATGGTGGCGGTGGGGTTATGGTATGGGCAGGCATAAGCTACGGACAATGAACACAATCACATTTTATCGATGGCAATTTGAATGCACAGAGATACCGTGACGAGATCCTGAGGCCCATTCAACCGCCGCCATCACCTCATGTTTCAGCATGATAATGCACGGCCCCATGTCGCAAGGATCTGTACACAATTCCTGGAAGCTGAAATTGTCCCAGTTCTTCCATGGACTGCATACTCACCAGACATGCATGTTTGGGATGCTCTGGATCGACGTGTACGACAGCGTCTTCCAGTTCCCGGCAGTTTCCAGCAACTTCGCACAGCCATTGAAGAGGAGTGGGACAACATTCCACAGGCCACAATCAACAGCCTGATCAACTCTATGTGAAGGAGATGTGTCGCGCTGCATGAGGCAAATGGTGGTCACACCAGATACGGACTGGTTTTCTGATACACACCCATACTTATTTTTAAGGTATCTGTGACCAACAGATGCATATCTGAATTCCCATTTATGTGAAATCCATAGATTAGGGCCTAATGAATTTATTTCAATTGACTGATTTCCTCATGAACTGTAACTCAGTAAAACCTTTGAAATTGTTGCATGTTGCATTTATATTTTTGTTCAGTATACAGTACATACATAATATATAAACACTCACAGTGGATACTGAAGATAGTTAACTCACACTAGTGTCTGTATGTTGCAGAGTGCACTGGTTAGTCCAACACAGAGCAGCTCCACTCCTCTGTCTCCCAGGTCATTGTAGCTGAGGTCCAGTTCTCTCAGGGGGGAGTTTGGTGTCTGCAGAGCTGAGGCCAGAGTCTCACAGGATTCATTTTTGAGTTTACAGCAATCCAGTCTGGAGAGAGGAGATAATCTGTTAGATATACAAATCCTTCAGAATAATGATACTGTATACATCAACTCAATAGCAGAACTTACAGTGCTCTCTTGCAGGTTTTCACTACCGGGAGCAACCTCTGATAACCTGTCTCTGATGTGGTGTATGTCTTCAGGTCAAACTCCTCCAGCACCTCCTCTGACATCAGTAACAGGTAGGCCAGGGCTGAACATTGTTGAGGTTCTAGCTCTGTTTCTGAAAGAGTTCCTGATCGCAGGGAGGTTTGCATTTCTTCAACTAGAGAGTTGGCACCAAGTTCATTCAGACAGTGGAACAAGTTGATGATCCTTTCTGGTGAGGATTCCCATTCGATGTTGTCTGAAAGGTACCTGACTGTTCTCTCAACTGTTTCCTCATTGCTCTGTGTTGTACTTCCGGTCTGTGTCAGAAGGCCTTGTAACCGATTCTGATTGGACTCCAGTGAGAGACCCAGAAGGAAGCGGAGGAACAGGTCCAGGTGTCCATTCTCACTCTTCAAGGCCTGGTCCACTGCTCTCCTGTGTAAGTCAAACAACTGGATTGACTCCTCCTCTTCATCCTCACTAGTGGGGGAAAAAACATGTTCCTTCTTGTCCAGACATGATTCTAAAGCATGCACTGCTGCTAGAAACTCCTGAATGCTCAGATGCACAAAGCTGTAGACCTTCTCTTGGTTCAGCCCAGATTCTTCTTTAAAGATCTCTGTACACAATGCTGAGTACTCTGATGCCTCTGTGACATCAAGGCCACACTCTCTCAGGTCCTCCTCATAGAAGATCAGGTTGCCCTTCTGCAGCTGTTGGAAAGCCAGCTTTGCCAGTTTCAGGATCATCTCTTTGTCTGACTGAGACAGTTCCTTTGGGTTTGTCTCTGTGGCTTTGTTGTACTTCCTGTTCTTCACAATGAATTGGATGAGCGTGAAGTGTGTGTACATCTGGGTCTGAGTTTTGGGGACTTCATCCTTCTCTGCCTCTTTCAGCATCATCTCAAGGACAGTGGCTGATATCCAACAGAAGACTGGCATGTGGCACATGATGTGGAGGCTCCTTGATGTCTTCATGTGTTTGATGATTTCATTGGCCAGATTCTGATCTGTGATTTTCTTCCTGAAGTACTCCTCCTTCTGTGGATCATTGAACCCTCGTACCTCTGTCACCTGGTCAACACACTCAGGTGGGATCTGATTGGCTGCTGCAGGCCGTGAGGTTATCCAGAGGAGAGCAGAGGGAAGCAGATTCCCCTTGATGAGGTTTGTCAGCAGCACGTCCACTGAGGTTGGCTTCGTGACATCACAGCACTTCTCATTGTTTTTGAAGTCTAGAGGAAGTCGACACTCATCCAGACCATCAAAAATAAAAACAGTTTTGGTTTCACCATCTTCAATGCTGTCAATCTCTTTCAGCTCTGAGAAGTAGTGGGAAAGAAGTTGCATCAGACTGTATTGGTCCTTTTTCAGGTTCAGATCACGGAAAGGAAGAGGAAACATGAAATTAACGTCCTGATTTGCTTTTCCCTCTGCCCAGTCAAGGATGACCTTCTGCACAGAGACTGTTTTTCCAATGCCAGCGATTCCTTTTGTCAGCACAGTTCTGATAGGTTTGTCTTGTCCAGGTAAAGGCTTGAAGATGTCGTTGCATTTGATTGGTGTCTCTTGTGTGGTTTGTTTCTTGGATGCCATCTCTATCTGTCTCACCTCATGTTCATTATTGACCCCTCCACTTCCACCCTCTGTGATGTAGAGCTCTGTGTAGATGTCCTTTAACAGACTTCCATGGTGTCCAATTCCTTCAGATATGTGTTGATACTTGTGTTTCAGTTTAGCCTTAATGTCTTGTTGGACTGTCAGAAGAGTTTGACCTGTAGGAAAACAATGAGATTGATATTAATCCCATAAAACTAGAAGATTAACTTTTGAAAGTTCAAACTGATCAACATGATCTAATATTAAAGAAGTGATTTGATCAATAGAGAAAGATGTAAGGTGTGGACGGGAGGGCTGTTGTAACTCCCAGTCTTACTCCTCATACCCAGAGGGTTGTGTGTGAACATTACAGCACCCTGGCTGACAATCCCCTCCATCGTCTCAACTGAATCCTGAACGTTTTCATAGTCCAACTGGTAGTCAGAGCTTTTCATCTGTTGTTCAGACATTTTGCCACGTCTCAGAGGTTCCCGGCTGGGTGTAGGTGACTCTGCTCTGGGCTTCTGGACACTTTCAACAAAACAGGGAGACAGATCACTTAATCAATAGTGCATCAATATCACATCAACAACTGCATAGCTGAACTCAAGTCCTGATGTTTCTTTGAAATGAGGGGCTGCTGTTCTGAAGCCTTTTCCAGATTGCAAAAAATCTGAAGCATGTATGGGATTCTCTACTTTACGTAGTCTCTACTCTACTCATTCACTGTATGGGATTCTCTACTTTACATAGTCTCTACTCTACTCATTCACTGCCCAGAGAACAGACTACTCTGGCCATTTCAGTGATGAATGGAGAATGGTGCTTGTTTAAAAAAGCTACATCAATCAATGTCTGCAAGATCACATACTGATAGTATTCTACAGAACCCAATATAATAGCATAGTATAAAGTTACTGGAAGACAAAACATTTCTCATGAGATGTTAAGATGACTGTGCGAATTGGTCAAATTTCTCTCTCATGTGGTTAAAACCCAACAGAGTGCCACTAGGCAAAATATGTGCTGTGATTGAAACAAAACACAGGTATGCTGCAGTTTGTTAACATCATCTGCTCTACAATTCACTCACTGTACTTCATTCAAAACACAAAACAGCACTGTACAAAACTCAACTGATTGAGATCAAATGGTTGACTTGCAGAGATGCTTCATGGTCGTTTCACAGGTAAAACTTGAAGAATTTCCAAGACCGGCCTGATTGAAACAGCAAATTTGTCGGCAAACTTTCCAAAATGTCGACAAAACAAAATACGCGGTGGGATCTTTTGTGTTTGTAAAATGTATTATGCGAAAAATGGCGGTGGAAACGCATGTATCCGCAAATATTGATATAATAACCATCATATGGAAGTAAAGTTGGAGTCACGAGATGACATGCTGTGTGGTCCTCCCACTACGACTCAGGAAAGCATGTCGTTTATTAGACTACAGATGAAATAAGTTCTGATGAACTTCACAGGGTGGTGAAAGGGCCCGGTGACAAGCTTGATGCTCCTTTCAATAAATATCCAGGGTCTTATTCTGGTGGGTTCTGTCATCATTACAATCCAGATGATGATCTATGGGGTTATAATGATGACAGAACCCTGACAGTTTGTATTTTGAATTTCATGGTCGCACATTGAGATTCATGGTTGTAAGTACGGTTCCTCTTCAAGCCTCTTCCTGAGATTTGATTGATGGAACAATCTGGCCAATGGTTGCAACAATAGGCAGCTGTGGTTTTGGCTGATTGGTCAGGAGTAAAAAGGTCATGCCCCCAAAGCTGCTGAAACCATTTTTTTTCACATACGAATCTCTTTCTACAACAGGGGGGCGGAAGGGCGGCGGAAGAGGGCGGTTACCTTCTTTTAAAGCTACAGTTTGCTATTTTTATGTATGTTTAAAAAATATATATACAGTGGGGAGAACAAGTATTTGATACACTGCCGATTTTGCAGGTTTTCCTACTTACAAAGCATGTTGAGGTCTGTAATTTTTATCATAGGTACACTTCAACTGTGAGAGATGGAATCTAAAACAAAAATCCAGAAAATCACATTGTATGATTTTTAAGTAATTAATTTGCATTTTATTGCATGACATAAGTATTTGATCACCTACCAACCAGTAAGAATTCCGGCTCTCACAGACCTGTTAGTTTTTCTTTAAGAAGCCCTCCTGTTCTCCACTCATTACCTGTATTAACTGCACCTGTTTGAACTCGTTACCTGTATAAAAGACACCTGTCCACACACTCAATCAAACAGACTCCAACCTCTCCACAATGGCCAAGACCAGAGAGCTGTGTAAGGACATCAGGGATACAATTGTAGACCTGCACAAGGCTGGGATGGGCTACAGGACAATAGGCAAGCAGCTTGGTGAGAAGGCAACAACTGTTGGCGCAATTATTAAAAATGGAAGAAGTTCAAGATGACGGTCAATCACCCTCAGTCTGGGGCTCCATGCAAGATCTCACCTCGTGGGGCATCAATGATCATGAGGAAGGTGAGGGATCAGCCCAGAACTACACGTCAGGACCTGGTCAATGACCTGAAGAGAGCTGGGACCACAGTCTCATCGAAAACCATTAGTAACACACTACGCCGTCATGGATTAAAATCCTGCAACGCACGCAAGGTCCCCCTGCTCAAGCCAGCGCATGTCCAGGCCCATCTGAAGTTTGCCAATGACCATCTGGATGATCCAGAGGAGGAATGGGAGAAGGGCATGTGGTCTGATGAGACAAAAATAGAGCTTTTTGGTCTAAACTCCACTCGCCGTGTTTGGAGGAAGAAGAAGGATGAGTACAACCCCAAGAACACCATCCCAACCGTGAAGCATGGAAGTGGAAACATCATTCTTTGGGGATGCTTTTCTGCAAAGGGGACAGGACGACTGCACCGTATTGAGGGGAGGATGGATGGGGCCATGTATCGCGAGATCTTGGCCAACAACCTCCTTCCCTCAGTAAGAGTATTGAAGATGGGTCGTGGCTGGGTCTTCCAGCATGACAACGACCTGAAACACACAGCCAGGGCAACTAAGGAGTGGCTCCGTAAGAAGCATCTCAAGGTCCTGGAGTGGCCTAGCCAGTCTCCAGACCTGAACCCAATAGAACATCTTTGGAGGGAGCTGAAAGTCCGTATTGCCCAGCGACAGCCCCGAAACCTGAAGGATCTGGAGAAGGTCTGTATGGAGGAGTGGGCCAAAATCCCTGCTGCAGTGTGTGCAAACCTGGTCAAGACCTACAGGAAACGTATGATCTCTGTAATTGCAAACAAAGGTTTCTGTACCAAATATTAAGTTCTGCTTTTCTGATGTATCAAATACTTATGTCATGCAATAAAATGCAAATGAATTACTTAAAAATCATACAATGTGATTTTCTGGATTTTTGAAGTGTACCTATGATAAAAATTACAGACCTCTACATGCTTTGGAAGTAGGAAAACCTGCAAAATCGGCAGTGTATCAAATACTTGTTCTCCCCACTGTATATATATATATATATATATATATATATATATATATATATATATATATAACTCCTTTTTTCTCCCCAATTTCGTGGTGTCCAATTGGTAGTTAAAGTCTTGTCCCATCGCTGCAACTCCCGTATGGACTTGGGAGAGGCGAAGGTCGAGGGCCGTGCGTCCTCCGAAACACAACCCAGCCGAGCCGCACTGCTTCTTGACACAATGCCCGCTTAACCTGGAAGCCAGCTGGGTTAAATGTGCACCTGGCAACCGTGTCAGCGTGAACTGCGCCAGGGAGTCGCTAGTGCGCGATGGGACAAGAACATCCCTGCTGGCCAAACCCCCCCCCTAACCTGGACGACACTGGGCCAATTGTGCGCCGCCCCATGGGTCTCCCGGTCGCGGCCGGCTGCGACAGAGCCTGGACTCAAACCAGGATCTCTAGTGGTACAGCTAGCACTGCGATGCAGTGCCTTAGACCACTGCCCCAGGGAGGCCCGCTGGTCAAAGGATTTTTGGAAACACTTCTCTTAAATTAGTTGTATATCTTTAAAATAACTAAATTTACAATTGATCTCTTACCTCTTAGAACTGGTGTCTTGAGTCAGACTCTTTTTAGAGGCAGTGGTAACCTCCTCTCTCTCAGAATACTCCCTCTTAGAGGCAGTGCCTCTCTCCTCTCTCGCCCCAGACAGACTCGTTTTAGAGGCAGTGGTCCCCTCCTCTCTCTCCCCAGAGAGACTCATTTTAGAGGCAGTGGTCCCCTCCTCTCTCTCCCCAGAGAGACTCATTTTAGAGGCAGTGGTCCCCTCCTCTCTCTCCCCAGAGAGACTCATTTTAGAGGCAGTGGTCCCCTCCTCTCTCTCCCCAGAGAGACTCTTTTTAGAGGCAGTGGTCCCCTCCTCTCTCTCCCCAGAGAGACTCATTTTAGAGGCAGTGGTCCCCTCCTCTCTCTCCCCAGAGAGACTCATTTTAGAGGCAGTGGTCCCCTCCTCTCTCTCCCCAGAGAGACTCATTTTAGAGGCAGTGGTCCCCTCCTCTCTCTCCCCAGAGAGACTCTTTTTAGAGGCAGTGGTCCCCTCCTCTCTCTCCCCAGAGAGACTCATTTTAGAGGCAGTGGTCCCCTCCTCTCTCTCCCCAGAGAGACTCATTTTAGAGTCACAGCTCACTCAGCTACAATAAGAAATAACAGAACAGTCAATATTTCTGAACATTGTTGAAGTAGCATTAACATTGACAAGACTTTTACAGAGTTCACACAACAACGTCACCTGCTAAATTAAATTACCTCAATAACAGCATGTCAGTTAAATATAACAACCAGAACCGTTGTTTTTTTTTTGTTCACTGTTCAGACCAGCAAAATTAAGTTCTGAACCGGTTCAAACCCAAAAAAAGTAACGGTTTATATTGTTCATATCTGTTCATTTCTTAAACCTCTGAAATCTCTCTATTTTTATTTAATTTAGCTCAACATTAAATGACTTGACCAATCAGCGCTGATAGAACAGCTTGCTGTGGAACGGGCAAGCTATTTAAATGCATTGGACAGTGTAGTGACATTTAGCGTGAGGGGAAAGAGTGAGAGGAGGTTGGAGGAGGAGGCTTGGCATCTTGTTGTTATGACATGCATTATCTGAATTACGTCTACAGAATTATACCTACATTGGACCGGCGTCTATGAAGGAACTTTGAAGGTCTTTGAACTTCAGAGATTTGGTTTAACTAATGTTGGACCAGCGCTAGCTAGCTAGTTTCTGTGTGCAGAGCGACACCAGAATAAAACATTAATAAAAGTCAACTTTTTGTAGAACAATGTAAAACTTAATAACCATAGTATCCTTAACTAGCATTGAAAAGGTTAATTAATTCATTTTCCTGTAATAAATTCTCTCTCCCTAATTTCTGAATCACGCTACAGTAGACTATGCACACTGGCAAAGACTTTCAGCTGGCAGGCAGACACTGGAATACGACACTGGGGAACAAAATGGCTGGAACGCAAAATAACGTTACTAAATGGTTCCCGTGCTTTGAAAATAAAATAACGGTTTCGTTCTAATTCTGTCCCTCGAAGAATTGAAATTATTATTCCCTGAACAGGTTCCAATCATTGTTGGTAACAACAAAACACTATTTATATATTTTTTTAAAAGCAATATATTAATATCAGTGGAGGCTGCTGAGGGGAGGACGGCTCATAATAATGTCTGGAATGGAGTAAATGGAATGGTATCAAACACATGGTTTTCACTTGGTTATGAACACAGCATGATGTCCGATGTCCACCAGATGCATATGAGGTTTTGTTTTGCCGGATGTCTAGCCAGTATTTTCCATACATGACGCACGTGCTTCACTTTTAAACTCGCTAAAAGCTAAAAGCTAGTTGGAGTCTGTGTGTGTACTTCCATTTGTAACGCCGCACGGTAAAGCAACGCACAAGGTGAAAATATTTAATGCATGCAGAACGCAGCACAGCCTCGTGCGCCATCCCCAATGTAGCGTTGCGGAACGCAAAGAGTTTGATCCATCTTGTGGACATGAGGCAAGTACGTTTGATTGTGCCTGAGCTGGGGTGTTTTCATTAGTGCACACTGTAGAAAACTGTAGCAAAACATTTTGCAACAAAAACTAGAGTTTCTATTAGACAAATTCAGGTAGGTCCCTCTCCGTTTTGGTCCGTTTACTGAAAAGGCTGACACCCACTGCTTGAGTTCACTTGAGGTGCGGTCAGATTATCTCAATCTGTACACTGGCTGGCGGGGTTTTCATCAAGACAGATGGTGTGTGCTGATGTAACAGTTCTGCTTCCGTCCCTCTCCGAGCCTCTACCTGGGCTCGAACCAGGGACCCTCTGCACACAATGACAACAGTCACCCTCGAAGCATCGTTACCTATCGCTCCACAAAAACCGCGGCCCTTGCAGAGCAAAGGGAAACAACTACTTCAAGGTCTCAGAGCGAGTGACGTTACCGATTGAAACGCTACTAGCGCGCACCGCTAACTAGCTAGCCGTTTAGCACCGGTTACACTGACAATCATTGAACCCATTGGCTCACGTTAAATCAAGTGCACCAAAAAGCTGCTCTCAATCTAAACTAAATACATTTTATTTAGCCCTACATATAAACTACTACCTTTCCGATCTGTTTAACCAGAAAGCTGCTCTCAATCTAAACTAAATACATTTTATTTAGCCCTACATATAAACTACTACCTTTCCGATCTGTTTAACCAGAAAGCTGCTCTCAATCTAAACTAAATACATTTTATTTAGCCCTACATATAAACTACTACCTTTCCGATCTGTTTAACCAGAAAGCTGCTCTCAATCTAAACTAAATACATTTTATTTAGCCCTACATATAAACTACTACCTTTCCGATCTTGTAACCAGAACGCTGCTCTCAATCTAAACTAAATACATTTTATTTAGCCCTACATTTAAACTACTGGTAGTTCATTTTCCTTTTGTTGCATGTCACTTTTACTTAGCCAACGTGACAAGATTGATTAGGCTAACCAATATAGTAATCAAAATATGCCTAAAATGATCATTCTTGAAAGTTGATATCAGTATTGTATAACTTTACAGTTCTGCGGATGCTTTACCCCCTAAATCAACTCTCTATAATAGTCTAACTTCTCAAAAACACTTTTCTACATTAAATTGTAAATGAACGTTACAAACCTCAAAACATTTTTCTTCAACCATACTTCCTTATAAATGTACTTCCTATTTCAGTCGTCTGCGGCAGAGGAGGCTGGTGGGAGGAGCTATAGGTGGATGGGCTCATTCTAATGGCTGGAATGGAATTAATGGAATGGAGTCAAACATTTGGTTTCCATATGTTTGATACCGTTCCTCTGATTCCATTCCAGCCATTAGAATGAGCCCTTCCTCCTATAGCTCCTCCCACCAGCATCTGGTCAGCAGGTTCAACACTTGTAGGTTTATATTATATGTTGATATTTATGTCATGTAAAGTCTTCGTACACTTCATGCAAGTCAAGTATTCAGCCCATAAATTCATATTCCATCTGGTAAAAGTGGATTTTTATCATTTTATTTGATTGTGATGTTTTGCAGTGTTACCAAGAGAGGGCAGTGTGACAACACCCAGGTTTGGCAGAAGGACTCCAGACGGTCATATCTGTGTGGTAACATGATAGGATGGGTAACTAATGATATACAATGATTCTGCAAACCCCCAAAAATATTTATTATAATGTATAGCATATGAATTTAAAAATGGACTATTTATAATGTGAAGTTACATTGAATTAATCACACTTATCAAAGACACATTCACACACACAGATCGACCGAAACACATTCACAGAAACACACACACACAAATACATTCCATTCCTTTTAATTTCATTTATTGAAAATGTAATTGACAGTGATACTGCACATCATTCAACATTTCTGTGAATGTGCCAGATTTAGCCAGCTAGCTAGTTTTCAACTGTAGTCCCTGGGCAGGTAGATAGACATTTTAATAAATACTAAATACATATTTTTTCCCTAGCACTAACACATCTGATTCTACTCATCAAAGGCTTGATGATAATTAGTTCATTAGTTGAATCAAGTGTGTTACTTCTAGGGAAAAAACAACTCATGTGATCCTTAGGGATCCCAGAGGAGAGGTTGGAATACACTGACCTAGAGTAATGTGATCCTTAGGGATCCCAGAGGAGAGGTTGGAATACACTGGCCTAGAGTAATGTGATCCTTAGGGATCCCAGAGGAGAGGTTGGAATACACTGGCCTAGAGTAATGTGATCCTTAGGGATCCCAGAGGAGAGGTTGGAATACACTGGCCTATAGTAATGTGATCCTTAGGGATCCCAGAGGAGAGGTTGGAATACACTGACCTAGAGTAATGTGATCCTTAGGGATCCCAGAGGAGAGGTTGGAATACACTGACCTAGAGTAATGTGATCCTTAGGGATCCCAGAGGAGAGGTTGGAATACACTGGCCTAGAGTAATGTGATCCTTAGGGATCCCAGAGGAGAGGTTGGAATACACTGACCTAGAGTAATGTGATCCTTAGGGATCCCAGAGGAGAGGTTGGAATACACTGGCCTAGAGTAATGTGATCCTTAGGGATCCCAGAGGAGAGGTTGGAATACACTGGCCTAGAGTAATGTGATCCTTAGGGATCCCAGAGGAGAGGTTGGAATACACTGACCTAGAGTAATGTGATCCTTAGGGATCCCAGAGGAGAGGTTGGAATACACTGACCTAGAATAATGTGATCCTTAGGGATCCCAGAGGAGAGGTTGGAATACACTGACCTAGAGTAATGTGATCCTTAGGGATCCCAGAGGAGAGGTTGGAATACACTGACCTAGAATAATGAGATACAAATTAACTCATTATTTATTCATTATCTCACCAATTCTCTCTCTCACACACACACACACACACACACACACACACACACACACACACACACACACACACACACACACACACACACACACACTAAAGCATATACACAAGCACAGACACACACAGAGAGATTAAAACACTACAGGATAAAAAACACAATATTTCACTTTTACTAAAAATATCATTAAGGTCTATATTTTCATAGTGACTATGTACATGGTTGGAGTCACTCCATTTGAATTCCAGTCAAGTCAGAAAGTAAACCAAATTCCAAATCCAAATTGTCTTCATTGAAAAGCATTGAGGATAATTGGAATTAGAATGTCAGTCTACTTCCTGAATTGACTGGAATTTAAATGAAATTGACCCCAACCCTGACTATGTATTGGTTTACCAACGTTTCTCAATATATTTTTCAATAATGAATTCTCACACCCAGGGGCCATTTAAATCAAATCAAATTTTATTGGTCACATACACATATTTAGCAGATGTTATTGTGGGTGTAGTGAAATGCTTGGGTTCCTAGCTCCAACAGTGCAGTAGTATCTAACAATACACAACAATACACACACATCTAAAAGTAGAAGAATGGAATTAAGAAATATAGAAATATGTGAAGACACACAGACACACAGACACACACTCACCTTCCCGCTAACTTTAGACCATGCGTATTCACAGTTTCTAGTGGTTGAAGTATTGCATTGCAAGAAGGCAAGTAGATTAGTATTTAGTGTAAATGTGGGATATGATGGACACGCTTATTCATAACAATAAAAGGTTAATAACAAGATGCAATCATTTGCCGTTAGTAAGAAGATAGAAAATGTATTTCGTTTATCTTTGCGTTTTAAAATAATTAGAAATAGCCATCTATTTCCTAGGCTATTATTTATTTCGTTTCCATGCTCATTGCATAATAAATTCCTCACCTTTTCTGTGATGGTTTCATACTCACGTGGTAGCATATAGACCTACAACAAGGTTACTGTTCCAACCATCTCTCGTTTAATTGGACCCACTTCACAGCAGTAAATAGATCAGCTATTTCAAGTATTTTGCTCTATAATACCAGGGGTCTCATTTATAAACGTTGCCTACACACAAAATATACCACAAAACATGCATGTGCCACTTTTCACGCAAATGTTGTCATTTATAAAAACGGAACTTGACCTGAGAATTTGCTGCAAACTTTAGACCATGCGTGCGCACAGTTTCTAGTGGTTGAAGTCTTGCATATTAAGAAGGCAAAAGTAGCCTAGTAGCTTTGTGCAGATGGGGAATATATGACGAGACTCTTATTCATAACAAAACAACCGGTAGGCCTAGCTAAATATAATAACAAAAGATGCAATCATTTGCTGCTAGTGAAAATCCATGTATCTTTACATTAAAAATAATTAGAAATACATTTTACATTTACATTTTAGTCATTTAGCAGACGCTCTTATCCAGAGCGACTTACAGTTAGTGCATACATTATTTTATCGAACCCACAACCCTGGCGTTGCAAACGCCATGCTCTACCAACTGAGCTATATCCCCTGCCGGCCATTCCCTCCCCTACCCTGGACGACGCTCTGCCAATTGTGCGCCGCCCCATGAGGTCTCCCGCATACATTTCCTGTTATTGCAGAACAAAGCCTATACTCGCAAAATATCCTATAGGCCAACAACAAGTTCGGATTGGCTACCATTCGTCCCATCTCTCATTTAATAGGACCCACTTCACAGTAGTAAATAGATCAGCTACAGTATTTCCAGCAGCCTATTTTGCTCTATACGATCCGATCCGAAGCGCAGTTTAACGTTAGAACAGACGATTCACCTTTTCCATTGACGTTTGTAGGCGACGTCTGAATGATGTAATGTGACATTTCTTGCGTTGACAATATTTCATTTATAAACATAATACATTATCATAATCATTGCATAATAAATTCCTCACCTTTTCTGGCCATGATGAGTTCATATTCCCGATGTAGCCATACAACAAATTACTATGCGCATTTCTCATTTAATTGGGCCTATCAGAGAGGCTATTATTTAAAGTGTTTGCTCTATGCAGATGACAGGGTGCGCGGCGCGGTTTATAACATACAGCAGAATGTAACAGGTGAACAGACAGCTGATCTTTTGTATTGAAGTGTGTAGGCTACCAATAAACTCGTTTATTTTTATTTTTTCGAGTAGACAACGTTTCCGAATTTGTGGGCAGTGAAGCATATTTAGTTTCGGGAAAAAGTGAATGCAAAACATTACTTCATTCAAACGATCTGTTTACAGGTCCACAACTATTTGCAATTGTTTTTGTCTTTCAGAAACGGTCAGATAGACCTACAGCAAATGTCACTGTAAAATAAAACATTCTGCCAACACCTCCAAAGACATTTGAAGTTCGCCATGGATATGTTCTTTAGATATACTGTCTTGGCCTAATTCCAATCCTTCCCAACTATACAGCAAATAAGGGCGTTATTGTCACATTTACATTACATTTACATTTTAGTCATTTAGCAGACGCTCTTATCCAGAGCGACTTACAGTTAGTGAATACATATTTTTTTTATACTGGCCCCCCGTGGGAATCGAACCCACAACCCTGGCGTTGCAAACGCCATGCTCTATCAACTGAGCTACATCCCTGCCGGCCATTCCCTCCCCTACCCTGGATGACGCTGGGCCAATTGTGCGCCGCCCATGAGTCTCCAGGTCGCGGCCGGCGGCGACAGAGCCTGGATTCGAACCAGGATCTCTAGTGGCACAGTTAGCACTGCGATGCAGTGAAGGGTGAATGATGGGCGTATTTCACGTGGAGTTATAACGCTCATTGTTACTCATCAAACCACAACTGAGTGAGACAAATAAAACCTTAGTGGTTTGATGAGTAAAAATAAAAACATAGCTACAAAGAGACCATTAGGACAATTCAAGTTGCTTTAGCGATGACAAATATACTTTGAAGTGTTCTAATGGTCCTCTCTTTGTAGCTATGCTTTTTATTTTTACTAATCAAACCACAACTGAGTGAGACAAATAAAACCTTTTGGTTGAATTCAATATCTGACACTAGCAGTAGGCAATACTCACCAATTCGCCATCCATCCTGAACAGCTCCCCCTGTAGGCGGATCGGCAACATTGCTGTTCTGCAGAATGAACAAGTCGTGCTTTCCACCTGAGCACTAAATTCAATAGCGTATTTTGCACATAACATCACCTATCACCTGCACATTAAGAGTAGAAGCCTTCTCTGTTCACATAGCCTAGTTGAACTCGTTTTGGGATGGTGCTTTTATGGCGATGTGGGGGCCGTCTATTTCTCCGTTCGTATTTGGGAACCTATTGATGGCAAAGAAACCCCTCTTAACCTGTTGCGCGATGGTGGGAATTGTATGTTACAGTACGTTTTGCTGGTGATTGCATCCAAAACATTGGCTCATCGAGGGATGTGAGATGCCGCTGGCCGATCGGCAAGCTTCGGCTGAAAAGTGGCCGTTGCCAAAAACCCGAGGATGGATAACACTTTGACGCGCACCCGAATGGCATGGGTTTGCCTTTCTAAAGTAGGTCTTAAATCCTCGCAAAGGTCCTATAAGATTGGTTTTGGGAAACGATATCTGATGAGCCAAACTGTACTTTCTGCTAAAAAGTCCCACCTGTCTCTAAAAACGTGCTCTCTGTGAAATGCTGCTTTGCCAGATCTTCCAACAGAGCAAGATCAGCCACCTCTCATTGGATTTCCATTATCTCAGTCTTTTATAGGATTTACACAATAGTTTCACTTTCACGCGTACCTCTAATTTAACAAATGACTGTACTTTATATGGATTATTATCGTTACAAATGCACCGATGTGGTCAATTATATTTAACCTGTCAAGACGTTGCATGAATTCACAATGTCAATATAATTAAATAAATCATATAATGTCATTATTACGCTCACAATAAAACACATTTTCAACATACAGTATATTTTCCCCGTTCTACGCTTGACAAGCAGTTCCCTTATTCCACCACTTGGCACTGATCGTGGTCATGGGGCTGAACACTCTCAAGATAACATTTATATGGATAAATCTCACACTTTGCGTGGAAATGATCCCTTGCATGGTTTACGTACAGATTAGCGCCTACATATGACTGATAAATGATGTAATGAATAATAATAAAGTGCATAAAATTGACTAGAAAATAAAGTTTAATAAGCAACTTATTAGTATTGTTTGGGGGGTTGTATCAGAATAGTATTTTAGAACACAACAGGACAGGGTAAATGAGGAAGTGATGATTACTATATAGTTGTCATGGTAACAGCAGTAAAACATTATTTATAATGCTACTATTAATAAGGGTAGGGTAAACGAGGAAGTAATGATTACTAGATAGTTGGATTTCCATTCCAACTGACTCTTACCCTGCCCCCACCACCACCCAACGGACTCTTACCCTTCCCCTACCACCCAACATACTCTTACCCTGCCCCCACCACTCAACAGACTCTTACCCTGCCCCCACCACCCAACAGACTCTTACCCTGCCCCCACCACCACCCAACGGACTCTTACCCTGCCCCCACCACCCAACAGACTCTTACCCTGCCCCCACCACCCAACAGACTCTTACCCTGCCCCCACCACCACCCAACAGACTCTTACCCTGCCCCCACCACCACCCAACACTCTTACCCTGCCCCCACCACCACCCAACAGACTCTTACCCTGCCCCCACCACCACCCAACAGACTCTTACCCTGCCCCCACCACCACCCAACACTCTTACCCTGCCCCCACCACCACCCAACAGACTCTTACCCTGCCCCCACCACCACCCAACAGACTCTTACCCTGCCCCCACCACCACCCAACAGACTCTTACCCTGCCCCCACCACCACCCAACGGCCCCTTACCCTGCCCCCACCACCCAACAGACTCTTACCCTGCCCCCACCACCCTAGAGACTCTTACCCTGCCACCACCACCCAACAGACTCTTACCCTGCCCCCACCACCACCCAACAGACTCTTACCCTGCCCCCACCACCCAACAGACTCTTACCCTGCCCCCACCACCCAACAGACTCTTACTCTGCCCCCACCACCCAACAGACTCTTACCCTGCCCCCACCACCCAACATACTCTTACCCTGCCCCCACCACCACCCAACAGACTCTTACCCTGCCCCCACCACCCAACAGACTCTTACCCTGCCCCCCCCACCCAATAGACTCTTACCCTGCCCCCACCACCCAACAGACTCTTACCCTGCCCCCACCACCCAACAGACTCTTACCCTGCCCCCACCACCCAACAGACTCTTACCCTGCCCCCACCACCCAACAGACTCTTACCCTGCCCCCACCACCCAACAGACTCTTACCCTGCCCCCACCACCCAGTTGTAAATGTCTACATATTATTATCATCTTTATCTTGTCTCATTCACTTCTCTTGATTTGATTTGATTTATTTTGACCTGCGCTGTTGGAGCCCAGAGCACAAGATTTTGCGTCCCTCTCCATGTGACTAATAAACTCATCTAATCTAATTAACGATGGGATTTTAAAGTGTTTTCTAAAATTGATTATTATAATAATATTATTATTAATAGTAGCATCATAAATAATGTTATTTGTATTACTGCTGTTACCATGACAACTGTCTAGTAATCATTACTTTCAATGCTGTTAACAAATGTCAGTGCTATAATATTATTTGTGCTATAAAGGCGGTTGACTTTATTGCTTTTTTCCATATTGTTAAACAACATTCTAAGTCACAATACATTCCTTTAATTTACATTTACTACTTGTATTTGACAGGGATACTGAACATCAATCAACATTTCTGTAAATGTGCCAGATTTAGCTGTAGTCCCTGGGCAGGTAGATACACATAGAAAAATACAACGTTATAAAACATTTAGTAAAACATTGTGTATAGATGGGGGCTGATTGGTCCTTCAGCCACTCTCAAGTCATTGGTAAAGGGGTGAGAGGTTGAACAGCTCCTTATATGTCCTTCAGCCACTCTCAAGTCATTGGTAAAGGGGTGAGAGGTTGAACAGCTCCTTATATGTCCTTCAGCCACTCTCAAGTCATTGGTAAAGGGGAGAGAGGTTGAACAGCTCCTTATATGTCCTTCAGCCACTCTCAAGTCATTGGTAAAGGGGTGATAGGTTGAACAGCTCCTTATGTGTCCTTCAGCCACTCTCAAGTCATTGGTAAAGGGGTGATAGGTTGAACAGCTCCTTATATGTCCTTCAGCCACTCTCAAGTCATTGGTAAAGGGGAGAGAGGTTGCACAGCTCCTTATATGTCCTTCAGCCACTCTCAAGTCATTGGTAAAGAGGAGAGAGGTTGCACAGCTCCTTATATGTCCTTCAGCCACTCTCAAGTCATTGGTAAAGGGGTGAGAGGTTGAACAGCTCCTTATGTCTGTCAATGGTCAATGTGCTCTCACTGAGAAAACTGCTGATAGACTGAGGTGGTTGTGTTGATATCCAGCCCCTCTCATTAACCTCTATCAGGCCAACACTGTACAATATATTCATAAAATACATTTCTGTGGTTTTAAGTTGAATGCCAAATTCTCAGAGCTATTTTCCCGGACACATTCACAGTGAGTATGCAAATACAGTAAGTAAATTCCAATAACATCACAATACATGTTTACAATGCGTATACAATACACGTTTACAATGCGTATACAATACATGTTTACAATGCGTATACAATACATGTTTACAATGCGTATACAATACATGTTTACAATGCGTATACAATACATGTTTACAATGCGTATACAATACATGTTTACAATGCATATACAATACATGCTTACAATGAGTATACAATGAAATTTTAAATCTAAAGTTTAAAATACACAGACATCAGGTAGGTAGGTGTGTTGGTGTGAGAGAGAGACAGAGTTGTATCAACATGTTCTGCTAGATAGGGGTCCAGCTAGGTACCTAGTTGAGGACTAACTGACCCTCCTGCTAGATAGGGGTCCAGCTAGGTACCTAGTGGAGGACTAACTGACCCTCCTGCTAGATAGGGGTCCAGCTAGGTACCTAGTGAAGGACTAACTGATCCTCCTGCTAGATAGGGGTCCAGCTAGGTACCTAGTGGAGGACTAACTGACCCTCCTGCTAGATAGGGGTCCAGCTAGGTACCTAGTGAAGGACTAACTGATCCTCCTGCTAGATAGGGGTCCAACTAGGTACCTAGTGGAGGACTAACTGACCCTCCTGCTAGATAGGGGTCCAACTAGGTACCTAGTGGAGGACTAACTGACCCTCCTGCTAGATAGGGGTCCAGCTAGGTACCTAGTGGAGGACTAACTGACCCTCCTGCTAGATAGGGGTCCAGCTAGGTACCTAGTGGAGGACTAACTGACCCTCCTGCTAGATAGGGGTCCAGCTAGGTACCTAGTGGAGGACTAACTGACCCTCCTGCTAGATAGGGGTCCAGCTAGGTACCTAGTGGAGGACTAACTGATCCTCCTGCTAGATAGGGGTCCAGCTAGGTACCTAGTGGAGGACTAACTGATCCTCCTGCTAGATAGGGGTCCAGCTAGATACCTAGTGGAGGACTAACTGACCCTCCTGCTAGATAGGGGTCCAGCTAGGTACCTAGTGGAGGACTAATTGACCCTCCTGCTAGATAGGGGTCCAGCTAGGTACATAGTTGAGGAATAACTGACCCTCCTGCTAGATAGGGGTCCAGCTAGGTACCTAGTGGAGGACTAACTTACCCTCCTGCTAGATAGGGGTCCAGCTAGGTACCTAGTGAAGGACTAACTGACCCTCCTGCTAGATAGGGGTCCAGATAGGTACCTAGTGGAGGACTAACTGACCCTCCTGCTAGATAGGGGTCCATACCTAGGTACCTAGTGGAGGACTAACTGACCCTCCTGCTAGATAGGGGTCCAGCTAGGTACCTAGTGGAGGACTAACTGACCCTCCTGCTAGATAGGGGTCCAGCTAGGTACCTAGTGGAGGACTAACTGACCCTCCTGCTAGATAGGGGTCCAGCTAGGTACCTAGTGGAGGACTAACTGATCCTCCTGCTAGAAGATACACACCTCCAGGAGGCTGCACCTTTGGTTAGTTTATTGCTATTATAGTGGTCATGTTTGATTGACATTTTCTGTACATTTTTGGGAGCCTGAATTAAAGCAACAGACACCAAGACAATGTTGAACCACCCTGGCTGTCTATTATGCCTGGTCTCCCCACACCCAGGGGTTGGCTACAACTGTAGATCTGAAGCTGTGACCAAAGATAGGGGTCCAGCTCCCCAAGAAGGTTGATCATCCTGGAACATGACTCAGTTCCTTTTCTCAACACCATGTCGATGATGTCACGTGCCTTCTCTGCCCTCTCAGGTATCCCCTTTAGTGAGGCCATTTCCTCCCTTCCTTCCTTCAGACAGAGTGAGTTGCAATCCCATAAAGGATCTAAGGAAGGTCAAGATGTCAACGTGGTGGTGTGTCTTTGACTAGCCAGCTTTATGCTGTAGCACTGGCTTGACGAGGTGAAGAAGTGTCTTTGACTATCCAGCTTTATGCTGTAGCACTGGCTTGACGAGGTGAAGAAGTGTCTTTGTCTAGCCAGCTTCATGCTGTAGCACTGGCTTGACGAGGTGAAGAAATGTCTTTGTCTAGCCAGCTTCATGCCGTAGCACTGGCTTGACGAGGTGAAGAAGTGTCTTTGTCTAGCCAGCTTCATGCTGTAGCACTGGCTTGACGAGGTGAAGAAGTGTCTTTGTCTAGCCAGCTTCATGCTGTAGCACTGGCTTGACGAGGTGAAGAAGTGTCTTTGTCTAGCCAGCTTCATGCTGTAGCACTGGCTTGACGAGGTGAAGAAGTGTCTTTGACTAGCCAGCTTCATGCCGTAGCACTGGCTTCACGAGGTGAAGAAGTGTCTTTGTCTAGCCAGCTTCATGCTGTAGTATATTCAGATCAGGTGAAGTAGTGTCTTAGTCCACAGACTAGGAGACAGGCCTCAGCGTCTTCAGATTAGGTGAAGAAGTGTCTTAGTCCACAGACTCGGAGACAGGCCTCAGCGGCTTCAGATCAGGTTCTATAAGAAAGAGGATGGAGGAGAAGGGAAGAGAGAGACCAGAAAGTATGGAGGAGAAGGGAAGAGAGAGATCAGAAAGTATGGAGGAGAAGGGAAGAGAGAGATCAGAAAGTATGGAGGAGAAGGGAGGAGAGAGATCAGAAAGTATGGAGGAGAAGGGAGGAGAGAGATCAGAAAGTATGGAGGAGAAGGGAAGAGAGAGATCAGAAAGTATGGAGGAGAAGGGAAGAGAGAGATCAGAAAGTATGGAGGAGAAGGGAAGAGAGAGATCAGAAAGTATGGAGGAGAAGGGAAGAAAGAGATCAGAAAGTATGGAGGAGAAGGGAAGAGAGAGATCAGAAAGTAGGGAGAAGGGAAGAGAGAGATCAGAAAGTATGGAGGAGAAGGGAAGAGAGAGATCAGAAAGTAGGGAGGAGAAGGGAGGAGAGAGATCAGAAAGTATGGAGGAGAAGGGAGGAGAGAGATCAGAAAGTATGGAGGAGAAGGGAAGAGAGAGATCAGAAAGTATGGAGGAGAAGGGAAGAGAGAGATCAGAAAGTATGGAGGAGAAGGGAAGAGAGAGATCAGAAAGTAGGGAGGAGAAGGGGAGAGAGAGATCAGAAAGTATGGAGGAGAAGGGAAGAGAGAGATCAGAAAGTATGGAGGAGAAGGGAAGAGAGAGATCAGAAAGTATGGAGGAGAAGGGGAGAGAGAGATCAGAAAGTATGGAGGAGAAGGGGAGAGAGAGATCAGAAAGTATGGAGGAGAAGGGAAGAGAGAGATCAGAAAGTATGGAGGAGAAGGGAAGAGAGAGATCAGAAAGTATGGAGGAGAAGGGAAGAGAGAGATCAGAAAGTATGGAGGAGAAGGGAAGAGAGAGATCAGAAAGTATGGAGGAGAAGGAGGAGTTCCACCTGAGATAATGATGTGATGATGGTCCTATGATGTAACTACAATAAGATAACAGTCATTTATTACAGACAGAAACACAAAAACATGCTTCCATTCTGGAAAAACAGTTCCTCTTTGATCTATGGTAGCTGTGTTTTTATTTGACCTATATTTTAATCATTACACATATTCAAGGGAGGGAGCAAAGAAAAAACTGTCTTACCTAGATTCACTCAAGTCCTTAACAAGATGGTTTTCATGTTCAACGAGAGCTTTGAGACAAGCTCCCGTCACTTCTGGTCCTTTGGGGATGACTGTTTTCAGTAGTTTTCTCATTCGGTCCTGTTCAGTTGTTTCAGCTGTTATTCTGGAGTGCTCTTCTTCACCAATCATGTTCTTTGACCACAGATCATCTGCTATTGGCATTGAGTTTTTGGTTCGCTGAATTAGTTTAGCCCAGTGTTTCTTCAGAAACTCCTCAGCAGGAATGTCAGGGACTGTTAATGCTGAAGGGGGGGGGTCAATTAAATTAATATGGCTTTAGGGTTAACAGCAGCTGTTTCTACATCTTCCAGTCTCTCCAGTTATCATTTATTGTATAGAGCCGACTCCAGGGTTGTGGTCAATTCCAATTAAAGTCAGTCAATTTAAAATAAAAAATTGAAATAATAATTTTTCCTGTTAGGTTCATTGAGAAGTCATTGAAAATAGATTATTAATGTTTTATCAACAATCTACTCAGAATCCTCTAATGTCAAAGTGGGCCTGTCCCCCATACATTCAACATCTGTAAGGTCCCTCAGTCAAGTATTGCATTTCAAGCACAGATTCAACTATATACAAAGACCAGGGACCTTTTAGAAAGCCTCATAAAGAAGGACAGTGATTGGTAGATGGGTAACAATAACAAATCAGACATTGAATATCTCTTTAAGCATGGTCAAGTTAATAATTATCCTGTGGGTGATGTATTAAACCACCCAGACACATCAAAGATACAGTCTTCCTTCTGAACTGAGCTGCAGGGCAGGAAGGAAACTGTTAGTGATGTCACCATGAGGCCATTGGTGATTTTAAAACAGCTACAGAGTTCAATGTCTGTGACGGGAGAAAACTGAGGATGGATCAACAACATTGTAGTGACTCCACAATAATGACTTAAATGACAGAGTGAACGGAAGAATACAAATATACAGAATAAAAAAATATTCCAAAACAGAAATACCTTATCGAAATAAGTATTCAGACCCTTTGCTATGAGACTTGAAATTGAGCTCAGGTGCATCCTGTTTCCATTGATCATCCTTGAGATGTTTGAACAACTTGATTGGAGTCCACCTGTGGTAAATTTTATTGATTGGACATGTTTGGGAAGGAACACACCTGTCTATATAAGGTCCCACAGTTGACAGTGCATGTCAGAGCAAAAACCAAGCCATGAGGTCGAAGGAATTGTCCGTAGAGCTCCGAGACAGGATTGTGTCGAGGCCCAGATCTGGGGAAGGGTACCGAAACAGTTCTGCAGCATTGAATGTCTCCAAGAACACAGTGGCCTCTATCATTCTTAAATAGAAGAAGTTTGGAACCACCAAGAGTCTTCCTAGAGCTGGCCGCCCGGCTAAACTGAGCAATCGGGGGAGAAGGGCCTTGGTCAGGGAGGTGACCAAGGACCTGATGGTCACTCTGAAAGAGCTCCAGAGCTCCTCTGTGGAGATGGGAGAACCTTCCAGAAGGACAACCATCTCTGCAGAACTCCACCAATCAGGCCTTTATGGTAGAGTGGCCAGACGGAAGCTACTCCTCAGTAAAAGACACATGACAGCCCGCTTGGAGTTTGCCAAAAGGCACCTAAAGGACTCTCAGACCATGAGAAACAAGATTCTCTGGTCTGATGAAACCAAGATTGAACTCTTTGGCCTGAATGCCAAGCGTCACATCTGGAAGAACCCTGGCACCATCCCTACGGTGAAGCATGGTGGTGGCAGCATCATGCTGTGGGGATGTTTTTCAGCGGCAGGGACTGGGAGACTAGTCAGGATCGAGGGAAAGATGAATGGAGCAATGTACAGAGAGAGCCTTAATGAAAACCTGCTCCAGAGCGCTCAGGACCTCAGACTGGTGCGAAGGTTCACCTTCCAACAGGACAACGACCCTAAGCACACAGACAAGACAACGCAGAAGTGGCTCCGGGACAAGTCTCTGAATGTCCTTGAGTGGCCCAGCCAGAGCCCGGACTTGAACCCGATCTAATATCTCTAGAGAGACCTGTAAATAGCTGTGCAGCGACACTCCCCATCCAACCTGACAGAGCTTGAGAGGATCTGCAGAGAAGAATGGGAGAAACTCCCCAAATACAGGTGTGCCAAGCTTCTAGCATCATACCCAAGAAGAATCGAGGCTGTTATCGCTGCCAAAGGTGCTTCAACAAAGTACTGAGTAAAGGGTCTAAATACTTATGTAAATGTGATTTTATTTTATATATACACATTTGCAAAAATTTCTAAAACCTGTTTTTGCTTTGTCATTATGGGGTGTTGTGTGCAGATTGATGAGGGGGAAAAAACGATTTAATCAATTTTATAATAAGGCTGTAACGTAACAAAATGTGGAACAATTCAAGGGGTCTGAATACTTTCTGAATGCACTGTAACTCATGTTTACTTACTTGTTGAATGGGTGGCAGTGATGTATTCATCTGAAAGAAACAAAATGAGGTTATATCACTCTAAATAGCATCTGTTACAAAAGTACAAAGTTATGATTGACATATGCTCCTACCTTGTGATACCACTTCTTTCCATGCTATCCTCTCATCATCACCGAATAACTCCATCTCAATGTCAACCCCTGTCATTTTCACAACCGCCTTGAAAAAGCTTGGTGTGGAGTCTCTATGTATGAGATGAATCTTCTGGAGAGAGATGGAGAGAACGAGAGAGAGATTGCTTGCAATGTAAACATATGTTTCCCATGCCAATAAAGCCATTTGAATTGAGAGCCATCGAGCGACAGAGAGCAATGGATAGAAATGTGACTTAAATGTCAGATTCATGTTCTTAGTCTACTAAAACTGTACCTGTGGATTGATGTAGGTAGAACAGGGAATGTTCAGTCTGAAGTAACTATTCAGTTTGAAGGCCTGCTCCGGTCTTGAGATGAGAACCCTTGAAGACCCTTGAGACTTTTCCTGTTGTTCCACAGCCTGCGAAACGAGGCATGGAATATACAGCCAGTCAATGTATAGTCTTATTCAAACATTATTCAGAAAACTAGCAACACACTATTATCTTCATGTTATGAGTGTCAACATAAACCGTACCACTGCTTAGTTAAGGTCACCTATAAAATAATGGTACCTCACCTGTATTTGGCTGGGGTTACTGGGGAACAGGTATAGGCGTGGAATTAGTGTTTCCTTTTTCACTGTCATATAGAGCATCAGCTCACAGTGGACATCTATGTTCCACGAAAAGATATAGCTCAGTATAACAGAGATAGCTGAGAACTTGGGATGGAGAATCTTAGCATGGAATCTGGTGACCTCATGCACTTCCTCAACAGACACTCCATGTTCCTCTACATGAAGAATCTTCATCTCATTCCTCAGGGAAGGGTTGGTCCCTGAACAACACAATAAAAAGGAGACAGAAAGACAAATATTGTATTATTCATCCAACTAAAACACAAAGAATATGCAGTATCAGATCACAGTAAACTCAAACTCCCAGAATATTCATTCATTCATTCAGGAAGTGAAACTCAGTTACATGGAAATGTCTTTCTGAATACTATGTCAATATGGTTTTACCTAAACAGACAAAGTGTGGCAGATGAACTTCCTCCAGTTCACCTAACTCCATAGTGATGTCCAGCAATGGACCACCTTGTCCGTACTGCATGTCTTTCAGAAGGTGACTGTAGGGATACCAGTTCCTGAAGTGATACTTCAGAATGACATCTCTGTCACACACCCAGCGGAGCCCAGACACTGTGCACTCATAACGCCCTTTGGGTGTCCTGTGCCTGAGGGCAACAACAAGATATGGTAGAGCGGGTCAATCGTCAAATGGAGAGGTAATGGGGAAATACACTAGCAAGTGGCATGAAATGTTAAAAGTAGTTATTTTACCTGAAGATTGTCACTCCCTGGACAGTGGAAGTCAAGGGTTCAATCTGAAGCCAGTGTGTGGAGTCCTGAACAAGGGCAAGCATCTCAGTTATACATATGGGGCCAGTTTCCTGGACACAGATAGAGTCTAGTGCTGGACTTAAAGCATGATCAATGGAAGCTTCAATAGAAAGTCCTTTAAGGTCCAAGACTAGACTTAATCTGTGTCCGGGAAACTGGCCCATTAACCAAAGTAACTAATCTAATGTATTTATTAAATGTTACATGGAATGCTGGGGATTGATCCAATTCAACTGTCTAATGACAAAATATGACAACAGCTAAAATCCTGCATGCCTACAAGCAGAACACAGGACTGTCTATATCCCAGTATGAATGGTTGGTCAGTACACACCTGGCTTTGAGACAGTGTATATATTACTAAAGCAGAACACAGGACTGTCTATATCCCAGTATGAATGGTTGGTCAGTACACACCTGGCTTTCAGACTGTGCCTGACTCCTGAAGGTATGTAAAAGTAAGAATTAACATTATGACTTACCTCAACATGGTCACAAGTCTTACAGCTCTGAGGAATCCCTGAAGTCAAAAGTAGTTGTTATTTAAAATGGACAATCTCATGTAATAATGAATTAATAATTATTAAATAGACTTGTAATAAAAATGTATATAAGTGAGCAACAGTCTCATTAGCACACATTAGTGTTATATTAATGAATGTTTGTGGAAGCAGGAAACAACATCGTTCTGGTCCATGTTTTGGAGATGTTGGGGGCCTGATTTCTGGTAGATCCCAGGATGAGAGCTTAAAGGTAGAGTCAGCTAAATTATGTTGTACGAGCAGCACCGCAGATATTGTGATGAGCAAGATGCCTGACTTCTCTCTCACACAGTATCTGCCCATGTGCACGGGTTCTCTTCACTCTCTTCCAGCGTGGTAGCCACGGGACCAAAACAGAGAAGTTTAGCATCGCGCTCCAACACTCTTAGTTGTTGTAGAAATGTACCCACTATGATGTTTACTTTGTGCATCTACATCATATTGCTGACTCTACCTTTAAGTTTTGTTTTGACCAAATATATCATGATTGTGTTCCTTGCCTGGGACTCAAGTATAATGAACGCTTTAATCGTATTTTGATTTTAAAACAATTATAATTTAACACTCACATTTCTCAGGTCCAGGCTTGATACAACACTCTCCACCATGGTCTCTGGTGTTCTCAGGTCCAGGCTTGATACAACACTCTCCACCATGGTCTCTGGTGTTCTCAGGTCCAGGCTTGATACAACACTCTCCACCATGGTCTCTGGTGTTCTCAGGTCCAGGCTTGATACAACACTCTCCACCATGGTCTCTGCTGTTCTCAGGTCCAGGCTTGATACAACACTCTCCACCATGGTCTCTGGTGTTCTCAGGTCCAGACTTGATACAACACTCTCCACCATGGTCTCTGGTGTTCTCAGGTCCAGGCTTGATACAACACTCTCCACCATGGTCTCTGGTGTTCTCAGGTCCAGGCTTGATACAACACTCTCCACCATGGTCTCTGGTGTTCTCAGGTCCAGGCTTGATACAGCACTCTACACCATGGTCTCTGCTGTTGGTAAAGCAGATGGATAGACTGTGATTAAACTAAATACAACTTATAAAGGCTTTATATAGCATACATACAGTCTTCATAAGCAATACAAAGGTGTATAACGGGTGATAGAACCACTCTCTATGGTGGCCTTTTTTTTAACGTCATTTAGCAGACGCTCTTATCCAGAGCGACTTACAAATAGGTGCATTCACCTTATAGCCAGTGGGATCACCACTTTACAATGTTTGATTTTTATTTTTTATTTATTTTTATTTTATTTTTATTTTTTGGGGGGGTTGGGGTAAGGGGGGGGGTAGAAGGATTACTTTATCCTATCCCAGGTATTCCTTAAAGAGGTGGGGTTTCAAATGTCTCCGGAAGGTGGTGAGTGACTCCGCTGTCCTGGCGTCGTGAGGGAGCTTGTTCCACCATTGGGGTGCCAGAGCAGCGAACAGTTTTGACTGGGCTGAGCGGGAACTATGCTTCCGCAGAGGTAGGGGAGCCAGCAAGCAGGAGGTGGATGAACGCAATGCCCTCGTTTGGGTGTAGGGACTGATCAGAGCCTGAAGGTACGGAGGTGCCGTTCCCCTCACAGCTCCGTAGGCAAGCACCATGGTCTTGTAGCAGATGCGAGCTTCAACTGGAAGCCAGTGGAGTGTGCGGAGGAGCGGGGTGACGTGAGAGAACTTGGGAAGGTTGAACACCAGACGGGCTGCGGCATTCTGGATGAGTTGTAGGGGTTTAATGGCACAGGCAGGGAGCCCAGCCAACAGCGAGTTGCAGTAATCCAGACGGGAGATGACAAGTGCCTGGATTAGGACCTGTGCCGCTTCCTGTGTAAGGCAGGGTCGTACTCTCCGAATGTTGTAGAGCATGAACCTACAGGATCGGGTCACCGCCTTGATGTTAGCGGAGAACGACAGGGTGTTGTCCAGGGTCACGCCAAGGCTCTTCGCACTCTGGGAGGAGGACACAACGGAGTTGTCAACCGTGATGGCGAGATCATGGAACAGGCAGTCCTTCCCCGGGAGGAAGAGCAGCTCCGTCTTGCCAAGGTTCAGCTTGAGGTGGTGATCCGTCATCCATACTGATATGTCTGCCAGACATGCAGAGATGCGATTCGCCACCTGGTTATCAGAAGGGGGAAAGGAGAAGATTAGTTGTGTGTCGTCAGCGTAGCAATGATAGGAGAGGCCATGTGAGGATATGACAGAGCCAAGTGACTTGGTGTATAGGGAGAATAGGAGAGGGCCTAGAACTGAGCCCTGGGGGACACCAGTGGTGAGAGCATGTGGTGCGGAGACAGCTTCTCGCCACGCCACTTGGTAGGAGCGACCGGTCAGGTAGGACGCAATCCAAGAGTGAGCCGCGCCGGAGATGCCCAGCTCGGAGAGGGTGGAGAGGAGGATCTGATGGTTCACAGTATCAAATTCAGCAGGGAGGAGAATGTGGCAAAGAGCTTCCTAGGGTTAGAGGCAGATACTTGGAATTTAGAGTGGTAGAAAGTGGCCTTAGCAGCAGAAACAGATGAAGAAAATGTAGAGAGGAGGGAGTGAAAAGATGCCAGGTCCGCAGGGAGTCTAGTTTTCTTCCATTTCCGCTCAGCTGCCCGGAGCTCTGTTCTGTGAGCTCGCAATGAGTCATCAAGCCACGGAGCTGGAGGAGAGGACCGAGCCGGCCGGGAGGATAGGGGACATAGAGAGTCAAAGGATGCAGAAAGGGAGGAGAGGAGGGTTGAGGAGGCAGAATCAGGAGATTGGAGGGAGAAGGATTGAGCAGAGGGAAGAGATGATAGGATGGAAGAGGAGAGAGTAGCGGGAGAGAGAGAGCGAAGGTTGCGACGGCGCATTACCATCTGTGTAGGGGCAGAGTGAGTAGTGTTGGAGGAGAGCGAGAGAGAAAAGGATACAAAGTAGTGGTCGGAGACATGGAGGGGAGTTGCAGTGAGATTAGATTATCTAGTAAAGATGAGGTCAAGCGTATTGCCTGCCTTGTGAGTAGGGGGGGACGGTGAGAGGGTGAGGTCAAAAGAGGAGAGGAGTGGAAAGAAGGAGGCAGAGAGAAATGAGTCAAATGTAGACGTAGGGAGGTTGAAATCCCCCAGAACTGTGAGGGGTGAGCCATCCTCAGGAAAGGAACTTATCAAGGCGTCAAGCTCATTGATGAACTCTCCAAGGGAACCTGGAGGGCGATAGATGACAAGGATATTAAGCTTAAATGGGCTAGTGACTGTGACAGCATGGAATTCAAATGAGGAGATAGACAGATGGGTCAGGGGAAAAATTGAGAATGTCCACTTGGGAGAGATGAGGATTCCTGTGCCACCACCCCGCTGACCAGATGCTCTCGGGGTATGCGAGAACATATGGTCAGACGAGGAGAGAGCAGTAGGAGTAGCAGTGTTTTCAGTGGTAATCCATGTTTCCGTCAGCGCCAAGAAGTCGAGGGACTGGAGGGTAGCATAGGCTGAGATGAACTCTGCCTTGTTGGCAGCAGAACGGCAGTTCCAGAGGCTGCCTGAGACCTGGAACTCCACGTGGGTGGAGCGTGCAGGGACCACCAGGTTAGAGAGGCAGCAGCCACGCGGTGTGAGGCGTTTGTGTAGCCTGTGCGGAGAGGACATGTGACATAACACACTGTCAACACTGATGGTGACATTACAGGTGACATTGCTTATCTTTGGGAAAGCCTTTAGAGATGTGAAGTCACCCGGTATCATGAGTTACTGTCTGTAGGTCCAACAGAACACATTAAAACACACCACCACTACTAATCTAACTGTCTGTAGGTCCAACAGAACACATTAAACCACACCACTACTACTAATCTAACTGACTGTAGGTCCAACAGAACACATAAAAAAAACACCACCACTACTAATCTAACTGTCTGTAGGTCCAACAGAACACATTAAAACACACCACCACTACTAATCTAACTGTCTGTAGGTCCAACAGAACACATTAAACCACACCACTACTACTAATCTAACTGACTGTAGGTCCAACAGAACACATAAAAAAAACACCACCACTACTAATCTAACTGTCTGTAGGTCCAACAGAACACATTAAAAAAACACCACCACTACTAATCTAACTGTCTGTAGGTCCAACAGAACACATTAAAACACACCACTACTACTAATCTAACTGTCTGTAGGTCCAACAGAACACATTAAAACACACCACTACTACTAATCTAACTGTCTGTAGGTCCAACAGAACACATTAAAACACACCACTACTACTAATCTAACTGTCTGTAGGTCCAACAGAACACATTCAAAACACATCATTACTACTAATCTAACTGTCTGTAGGTCCAACAGAACACATTAAAACACACCACTACTACTAATCTAACTGTCTGTAGGTCCAACAGAACACATTAAAACACACCACTACTACTAATCTAACTGTCTGTAGGTCCAACAGAACACATTAAAACATACCACTACTACTAATCGAACTGTCTGTAGGTCCAACAGAACACATTAAAACACACCACTACTACTAATCTAACTGTCTGTAGGTCCAACAGAACACATTAAAACACACCACTACTACTAATCTAACTGTCTGTAGGTCCATCAGAACACATTAAAAACACACCACCACTACTAATCTAACTGTCTGTAGGTCCAACAGAACACATTAAAACACACCACTACTACTAATCTAACTGTCTGTAGGTCCAACAGAACACATTAAAAACACACCACTACTACTAATCTAACTGTCTGTAGGTCCAACAGAACACATTAAAAACACACCACTACTACTAATCTAACTGTCTGTAGGTCCAACAGAACACATTAAAACACACCACTACTACTAATCTAACTGTCTGTAGGTCCAACAGAACACATTAAAACACACCACTACTACTAATCTAACTGGCTGTAGGTCCAACAGAACACATTAAAAACACACCACTACTACTAATCTAACTGTCTGTAGGTCCAACAGAACACATTAAAACACACCACCACTACTAATCTAACTGTCTGTAGGTCCAACAGAACACCTTAAAACACACCACTACTACTAATCTAACTGTCTGTAGGTCCAACAGAACACATTAAAAACACATCATTACTACTAATCTAAGCCCATAGAAAAGCATTGAATAACTCATTCATGAATGGCAAAAAGACAGTCAAAAAATGACCTTGACCTTGTTAATTCCTGCGTCTGCGTCCTGCCTCTTCGTATACTCAGTACGCAGATCTCTCCGATGTCTTCTCTTCATTAAAGGCTACGTGTCTCCCTCCTCACAGGCCCTGGGACTGCGCCATTGACATGCTGGAGGGACAACACCCCCTGAAGAGTCGCATTTACCCCCTTTCCATGGCAGAGACTGAGGCCATGGAGAAGTATGTGGCGGAAACCCTGAAACAGGGGTTCATCAGACGCTCTACCTCTCCTGCCTCCGCCAGCTTCTTCTTCGTGGCCAAGAAAGACGGAGGACTGAGACCATGCATTGACTACAGGGGGCTGAACGCAGTCACCATCAAGTACCGGTACCCCCTCCCTCTGGTTCCGTCGGCCATCGAGCAGCTACGAGGGGCCCGGTACTTTACCAAGTTGGACTTGAGGAGAGCCTACAACCTGATCCGAATCCGGGAAGGAGACGAGTGGAAGACTGCATTCAGCACTACCTCAGGCCACTATGAATACTGCGTTATGCCCTATGGCCTCGCAACACATCTTCCGTGTTCCAGTCCTTCGTCAATGACGTGTTCCGGGACATGCTGAGTAGACAGGTGGTGGTGTACATCGACGATATCCTGATCTACTCGGCTACGTTCGAGGAGCACGTCAGGGACGTCCGAGCTGTCCTACTCCGCCTCTGGGAACACAGCCTGTTGGTGAAGGGGGAGAAATGCGAATTCCATCAACAGGCCATCTCCTTCCTGGGATACCGGATCAGTCCTCAAGGGGTGTTCATGGAAGGAGTGAAGACGGACGCCGTCAGGTCATGGCCAGTTCCCACCACCATCAAGGGCCTACAGAGCTTCCTGGGCTTCGCTAATTTCTACCGGCATTTCATCAGGTCCTTCAGCTCCATAGCCACCCCGCTCACCTCTCTCCTGAAGGGTGGGCCTCAGAAGCTGGCCTGGAACCCTGACGCTGACGCTGCCTTCAAGAAGCTGAAGGAGAGGTTCACCACAGCACCCATCCTAAAACACCCAGATCCATCTCGTCCTTTCATCCTGGAGGTGGACGCATCGGAGGAAGGCGTGGGTACGGTCCTCTCCCAGCGGCACAGTAAGCCAGAGAAAATGTATCCCTGTGCCTTTTTCTCTAAAAAGCTTAGCCCCGCAGAGAGGAACTATGTAGTTGGAGACAGGGAGCTGTTGGCGGTGGTCTTCGCTCTGGAGGAATGGAGACACTGGCTGGAGGGCGCAGTCCATCCATTCCGGATTCTTACTGACCACCGGAATTTGGAGCACATACGGGCAGAAAAACGGATGAACTCTCGTCAACCCAGGTGGGCCCAATTTCTCACTCGCTTCCAATTCATTCTGTCCTACCGCCCAGGATCCCAGAATGTGAAGGCCGACGCACTCTCCAGGATGCACCTTACCGGAGAAAGGAAGGATCTGGGGGATCCTGCCCTCGTCTCTCATCGTTGCTCCTGTCGTTTGGGATGTGGACGAAGACATCCGCCTGGCGGCTCAGGAGGACCCAGTGCCTGCCAACGCCCCTCCGGGTCGCGTGTATGTACCCACCAGTGTCCGTGACCGCCTGCTGATCTGGGCGCACACCACCCTTACGGCAGGGCACTCTGGTATTACGCGCACCCTGCATTCTCTAGCCCAAAAATAATGGTGGCCCACCTTGGCTTCTGATGTCTCCCGCTATGTCAACTCCTGTTCCGTATGTGCCCAAACGAAGACACCTCGGAACGCCCCGGCAGGCAAACTAGTTCCTCTCCCAGTGCCTCAGCAACCTTGGTCACACCTGTCCATAGACTTTGTCACCGACCTTCCACGTTCTGACGGCTTCACCACAGTCATGGTGGTCGTAGATCGTTTCTCCAAATCATGCGTTCTTTTGCCACTAACTGGTCTTCCTTCTGCTCTCCAGGTCGCTGAGGTCCTGTTCCAACAGGTCTTCCAGCATTATGGACTTCCGGAGGACATTGTCTCGGACCGTGGCCCCCAATTCACCTCCCGAGTGTGGAAGGCTTTCCTGGAGAAGATCGGGGCCACGGCCAGCCTCACTTCCGGGTATAGGCCTCAGTCGAATGGGCAGGTGGAGCGCATGAACCAGGAGCTGGGGAGGTTTCTTCGTTGCCACTGTCAGGACCGGCAGGGTGAGTGGGCAAGGTTTCTTCCCTGGGCAGAATATGCCCAGAACTCCCTCGTTCACTCCTCCACAGGGCTCACTCCCTTCCAGTGCGTCCTGGGGTACCAGCCGGCCCTGGCCCCTTGGACACCCAGCCAGACCGACGCGCCTGCTGTCGACGAGTGGTTCCACAGGGCTGGACGCCGCCCATGTCCATCTCCAGAGGGCCATTCGTCGGCAGAAGGACCAAGCCGACCGCCACCGTGAGGATATATTCCTTTTATGCTGATTTTAGAATATTCACATGAAAATGTGTTGCCAATTGGATAGCAACCTAGCTTGTGATACAGATTATTTGCTCTGGGGAAGAGGCTTCCAGGGGGGGCGGAAGAGGGCGGTTACCTTCTTTTAAAGCTACAATTTGCAATTAGATTTTTGTCAACGTTTGACTTAATGATATAGGCCTATGTGCAGGGCTATTACAGTGACCGTATTACCGCCACACCGGGGGTCATGAGTCATGACGGTAGTTGAATTCCACGTGACCATTTAGTCATGGTAATTAGGCTTCTCCAAGCTCTGATGCTGCTGATGGTCATTAGTAGCCTACCAAACTTGCTAACTGCCTGGTACTCAGCACTCTATTGTCCCTCTAATCACTCTGACATCAATGCAAATGTAATCGAAAATCTAGTCAAACACTTCATGAGAGCCCATGAACTCATGTTGCGCTAATTTCTTATAGGCTATGCAATTGCAACAGAGTGATGGCCTCTATTAAATAGAGGAGGATCCCATCAGCTTTCTATATGCTAGGCCTACAATATTTATTTATCAACTTTTCCTAATATTAAGCACATTGCTTCTCTTTACAACGGGAGTATAGCCTACCTGGCTGGCATGAAAATTAACCATGTGAAAAGCGTCCTCCATTCTATTTTATTTAAGTGCATAGATGACATGTATTTTTTCCCCGCTGCTTTGAGACAGGTGCATGATAATGGTCCATTCTAAATCAAAACGAATTTCACACATTATTTAGTGCATTCGGAAAAGTATTCAGACCCCTTCCCTTTTTCCACATTTTGTTATGTTACAGCATTATTCTAAAATTGATTAAATACTTCTTATTTTTCTCAATCTACACAATTCCCCATATTGACAAAGCAAAAACAGGTTATTAGAAAATGTTTGCAAATGTATTAAAAATAAAAAAACAGAAATACCTTATTTACATAACTATTCAGACCCTTTGCTATAAGACTCAAAATTGAGCTCAGGTGCATCCAGTTTCCATTGGTCATCCTTGAGATGTTTCTACAACTTGATTGGAGTCCACCTGTGGTAAATTAAATTGATTGGACATGATTTGGAAAGGCACACACCTGCCTATATAAGGTCCCACAGTTGACAGATCATGTCACAACAAAGACCAAGCCATGAGGTCGAAGGAATTGTCCGTAGAGCTCCGAGACAGGATTGTGTCGAGGCACAGATCTGGGGAAGGGTACCAAAACATTTCTGCAGCATTGAAGGTCTCCAAGAACACAGTGGCCTCCATCATTCTTAAATGAAAGAAGTTTGGAACCACCAAGACTCTTCCTAGAGCTGGCCACCTGGCCAAAACTGAGCAATCGGGGGAAAAGGGCCTCGGTCAGGGGAGGTGACCAAGAACCCGATGGTCACTCTGACAGAGCTCCAGAGTTCCTCTGTGGAGATGGGTGAACCTTCCAGAAGGACAACCATCTTTGCAGCACTCCACCAATCAGGCTTTTATGGTAGAGTGGCCAGACGGAAGCCACTCCTCAGTAAAAGGCACATGACAGCCCGCTTGGCGTTTGCCAAAATGCACCAAAAGGACTCTCAGACCATGAGAAACAAGATTCTCTGGTCTGATGAAACCAAGATTGAACTCTTTGGCCGGATTGCCAAGCGTCACGCCTGGAGGAAACCTGGCACCATCCCTACAGTGAAGCATGGTGGTGGGAGCATCATGCTGTGGGGAAGTTTTTCAGCAGCAGGGACTGGGAGACTAGTTAGGATCGAGGGAAAGATGAACGGAGCAAAGTACAGAGAGATCTTTGATGAAAACCTTTGATGAAAACCCTCATAGATATCATCCTGACTAACTTACCCTCTAAATACACCTCCGCTGTCTTCAACCAGAATCTCAGCGATCACTGCCTTATTGCCTGCGTCCGTAATGGGTCCGCGGTCAAACGACCACCCCTCATCACTGTCAAACGCTCCCTAAAACATATCTCCAAAAGTTGTGATGACATAGAGGACATTTTTTGTTGAGCAAAAGCAGTGGCAGCCAGGGAAAGTGTTGGAAAAATATTTTGCCGACATCTTATGGTCTTAATGAGAATTACGGGGGTGGGGGGGGGGGGGGGGGGGGGGGGGGGGGAAGTTACCCCAGGGGGCTAGTTACCTCCTAGTACCCTGAAATGAATAAATAGTCTAATAACATTTTAAGCTAAACGTTCTCATCTGTTGCGTCAGGCTCATTGCTTAAAACAGTTTTTTTGATGCTAGTGGTTGTATTAATTTGGGATCTATCGCATCCCACAACGATCCCAGACAGTTTTTTGGAATATTTATTTCTCGCACAGAACAGGTCAACTTTTGTACTATGGGGATAGTAGATTGACATAGGCTAGTGCTTTTGCTGTTCGTTAGGCCTACTCATCTTGTTGGCTGACGAAAATAAATTGTGGACAGTTCTTCCAATATCTTCAATATGCGCCTCGGAATTGGACATGCGCAGTTCTGTCCCCGATGTGTCGGTCTTCACTTGAGCCTGTGAGAAAGACCGGATCACATGACGGAGGGCCATGTGAGTGAGAGGTGCTTCTGCACGCAGCCGGGAGAATGGAATTATAATTATTATATTCAGCCAAGGGCACAACGGCCACTGGCCACAAAAGGCATGGATTTGTTTAGGGTGCATTACGGCCACACAATGGGGATGCAGCCAGGAAATTCGAGGAATATCAAGTGTTTGTCAAATTGTGAATGAGAGACTGATGAAGTGTGCACAGCCTGCGCAAAAAAACAGAGCAGAGCTCATGCATTTCATGATACTTTTTTTCAAATCATCATTAGAGAGTCTCATCATGCAGCCTTAGAATTTATTAAAAATCAAAACATATGGCCCAACGTTTGTATCACAACTAAAGTAGATAAATAACTCTACATTAAGCATACAGGAGTACCTGTTTCTTTGTTAACCGCTCAACACAGAATAGCCGCATGTGCGCACTCCCTCAAATCGTTTGGAGAAAATATATGTTCTATTTTATTCAGCTATGTTCAATTGTATTCTTCATACTATAAAATAATGCCATGGAATTCTAAGCAAATCTTGTCTGCTAAATGAACTAGTGTAGCCCACAGCCATATGGCATAGCCAGATCAGGGCCTAACATAAAGACAACTCAGAGTATGCCATTCTGTTCTTCTGAAATAGACTACATTTTCTTCATATCATGTTATTTTAGACCTGTCTAAAATAAATAATGGATTTATTGTGATGGTGTAGGCTATATTACATGGATTTATTATACTTTTTAAAAATGTAGATGTTCCAAAGGTCTGCACCAGTGGCTTGTAGGCTATGGGTGGAAGCCAGGAGATGCTAAATGTGTTTATGTTCATTAACGGCCAATTACCGTGAGACCGGCAGTTATTTGCTTGACAATCACCGGCTGACAACATTTCATGACCGCCACAGCCCTACCTACCTGTTATGTAACTTGGAAACACTTCTCTTAAATTAGTTGTACATCTTTAAAATAACTGTATATATTTACAATTGATCTCTTACCTCTTAGAACTGGTGTCTTGAGGCAGACTCTTTTTAGAGGCAGTGGCCCCCTCCTCTCTCTCAGAATACTTCCTCTTAGAGGCAGTGATTCTCTTCTCGCTCTCCCCAGAGAGACTCATTTTAGAGGCAGTGGTCCCCTCCTCTCTCTCCCCAGAGAGACTCATTTTAGAGGCAGTGGTCCCCTCCTCTCTCTCCCCAGAGAGACTCATTTTAGAGGCAGTGGTCCCCTCCTCTCTCTCCCCAGAGAGACTCATTTTAGAGGCAGTGGTCCCCTCCTCTCTCTCCCCAGAGAGACTCATTTTAGATGTAAGTCACAGCTCACTCAGCTACAATAAGAAATAACAGAACAGTCAATATTTCTAAACATTGTTGGAAGTACCATAAACAATGACAAGACTTTTACTGTCACAGAGTTCACACAACGACGTCATCTGCTAAGTGAAATGACCTTGATAACAGCATTTGTCAGTTAAAATGTAACAACCAGGGGTTGGAACTGAAATTATTTTCCAATTGTTTCGTTCTGAACAGAACCATAATTTATTTTGTTCTGTTCCACTGTTTAGAACAGCAAAATTAAGTTCTGAACCGGTTCAAACCCCAAAAAAAGTAACAGTTTCTATTGTTCCTTTCTGTTCCTTTTTTTAAACCTCTGAAATCTCTCTATTTTTATTTTATTTAGCTCAACATTTAATTACTTCACCACCTGTGAAGGAACTTTGAAGGTCTTTGAACTTCAGAGAGTTGGCTTACCTAATGTTCGACCAGCGCTAGCTAGCTAGTTAGTTAGCAAGTTTGTGTGTGCAGAGCAATCATTGAACCCGTGGCTCACGATGCGCAACAGCGCACTGGCTAAGTTAAATCAAGCGCACCTGAAGTGTCGTCACTAGTTACCACAGCCACAAAGTCTCCAATCAGATGAGTGCTATGACGCGTATGCTGACCGACTTGCAGGGGCAGACGAGAGACATGCATTTCTTTTATCCGGTGATCCATCATTGATTTTATTTTATTAGCTATAATAAAACCAACCGTTCTAAATGTAAAGTGGTAATTTTTATTTTCAAAATTCACAAGTAAAAACGTACACAGTTTCACAGAAATTTCAAGTTTTGAAATTGGCAGATTTTTGGCTGATTTAAGATTATAACTTCAACACTGTTACTTTATTTGGCACTACCTTTAGCAATTTATTCATTTTACATATTTAACATCTTGAGTTGAGAAAACATGTTTTTATTAAGTTGAACTCTTTGACAAAATGTTAACATTAGGTGAAGTAAAGGTTACACTACTCAAAAAGGTATTATTATTATTATATCATTATTATTATTATTATATTAGGTCCTCAATTGGTGGAACAACCATCACATGCTATCCTCCTCCCTTCTTCCCTAGCGTCCCTGACAACAAGGTACACACATACTTTTTTGTACATACATACATACATACATACATACATACATACATACATACATACATACATACATATACACAAAAGTATGTGGACACCCCTTCAAATTAGTGGATTCGGCTATTTCAGCCACACCCGTTGCTGACAGGTGTATACAATCGAGCACACAGCCATGCAATCTCCATAGACAAACATTGGCAGTAGAATGGCCTTACTGAAGATGTATAATATAAATGATATAATAATAATATAAATATAATCAAAATAACTTAAACATGAATACAGTTGAAGTGGGAAGTTTACATACACCTTAGCCAAATATTTACATTTTTACATTACATTTTAGTCATTTAGCAGACGCTCTTAACCAGAGCGACTTACAGGAGCAATTAGGGTTAAGTGCCTTGCTCAAGGGCACATTAACGTCATTTAGCAGACGCTCTTAGCCAGAGCGACTCACAAATTGGTGCGTTCACCCTATAGCACATATGTCAGAGTCAAGGCCCGCGGGCCACATCCGGCCCGCGAGAAGGTTTTTTACGGCCCCTGGGATGATCTTGATTTATTATTAGAACCGGCCCGCAGACCGCAGCAAGCCGGCAGCCCGCAGATCTTTTACACGCACCAATACTATATGCGTCAAGATACGGGAAAAGATGCAAGAGGAAAACGCGACAGGTGAGCTGACAGCTTATCATTGTATCATACACCAGGAAGCGTTGTGCGGTAAAGCCTTGAAAATGGAGCATGTAATGAGCATCATCACGCGCACAGTTAACTTTATCAGAGCCAAAGGTTTGAATCACCGCCAGTTCAAGGCATTTCTGACGGAGTTAGAAACGGAGCATGGTGATTTGCCTTATCACACAGAGGTGCGATGGCTAAGCCAGGGAAAGGTGCTTCAAAGATGTTTCGAGCTTCGTGAGGAGATTTGTCTGTTCTTGGACAGCAAAGGGAAAGACACAACACAACTCCGAGACGAAATGTTTCTGTGTGAAATGGCTTTTCTGTGTGACATTACGAGTCATCTGAATGCAATGAACTTGCAGCTGCAGGGTCGGGATCATGTCATCTCTGATATGTACAGTACAGTGAAGGCATTTAAAACCAAACTGACTCTGTGGGAGACGCAGATGCGGAAAGAAAATTTGAGCCACTTTCCCAGCTGCCAGACCATGAAAGAGAAGCTCTCTACCAGTGCGTTCCCGAGCGCACAGTTGGCTGATAAAATATGTATGCTTGCCGCTGACTTTCGACGCCGATTTGCTGACTTTGAAGCACAAAAAAGCAGGTTGGAACTGCTCGGTAACCCATTTGCTGTTGACGTGGAAAGCTCACCACCAAACCTCCAAATGGAGTTGATTGACCTCCAATGCAATGATGCACTGAGGGCAAAATATGCGGCAGTGGGTGCTGCGGAGTTCGCCCGTTTCCTCCCCGACACAATGCCCCAGCTGCGCATCCAGGCTGCTCAAACGTTGTCTATGTTTGGCAGCACATACCTGTGTGAACAACTGTTTTCTTTGATGAACCTGAACAAAACATCACACAGAAGTCGACTTACTGCTGAACACCTCCACTCAATTCTGAGGATTTCCTCAGCTCAGAGCCTTACCCCGAACATTGATGAACTTGTGGAAAAGATGGGACACCACCAAGTATCACCCTCAACCTCAAACAAGTGAACATTACTGTGCAATCACATATTTAGAGTTTTTACTCAGTTCAAGTTTAAAAGTTAAAGTTTAATATTTGTTTTCACTGCATGTTACTTCTCCTTAAACAAAGTGTTGTTTTTGATTAATAGATTTTTGCACTTTATTTTATTGTATTTCAATCCAATTATATTTTAAAAATATTTCAGTTGAGTGGATGATAGAAAATTGCTATTATTGTTTTTTTCTTTGAAGTAAATTTAGCCCACTTTTGCTAAAATAGAAAATATAGGCTACTGATGGTGCCTTGAATACCGGTTTCTTTCATTTAATGTTCATGTTATGGGGATTTTTATATAAAGGAAATTTGTCTTTTGTGTCTGTTGAAAATTAAAGATTACTGACAGAGCCATAAGAAAATATTGCTTTATTTATCTGATCATATTGGAATATATTTGTTAGGTTTTCAGTAGGTTCAATTAGGTTCACTAGACTATATGCGTCATTTAAAAATTTTTCAATGAACATTCGAACAGTCCGGCCCTCGGCTTGTAGCTAAATTTTTTATTTGGCCCTCCGTCCATTTGACTTTGACACCCCTGCCCTACCTCATAGCCCTGTAGCCTATAATATAACATTGATTCATATTGACTAGGCGAATCAATATGAATCAGCGACAATGTAAGTAAGCCTAAAATGATCGACATTGAAATCAGTATTTTAATGACTTAACAATTCTGCGGATGTCTTACCCCCTAAATCACCTCTCTCTGCGATGGCCTAACTTTTACAAAACACTTTTCTACATCAAATTGTAAAAGAACGCTACAAACCTCAGAAACATTTTTCTTCGACCGATAGCGTCCATTTTTTCCTCTACATCCTTATAAATGTACTTCCTATTTCAACACAGTGGGCGGGTTCACCACGTATAGGTTTATAGTATATATGTATGTAATGTAAAGTCTTCATACACTTAATGCAAGTAGTCAGCCCATAAATTCAAAATAAAAGTTTAACAAACAACACATTAGTATTTTTGGGAGGTTTGTACCAGAATTGTATTTTAGAACACAACAGGACAAAAACAAAACTATGATAAGAGGGGAGAAAAATGTAAAGTAAATAAAACCATACCTGGTTTGTTGTTACTGATGGCCACCATGGATCACTTCCTCATTTACCCTAACCACACCCCCCAATGGAGATGTCTCATTGTTACAGAGTAAATATCTACATATTATTCTGCTTTATTACTGTTTCATTCACATATCACTCCCCCCCCTGCTGCTCCCCCTGTGGGCATTCCCCAACGGACTCTTACCCTGCCCCCACCACCACCACCCAACGGACTCTTACCCAGCCCCCACCACCACCACCCAACAGACTCTTACCCTGCCCCCACCACCACCCAACAGACTCTTACCCTGCCCCCACCACCACCCAATGGACTCTTACCCTGCCCCCACCACCAACCAACGGACTCTTACCCTGCCCCCACCACCACCCAACGGACTCTTACCCTGCCCCCACCAACCAACAGACTCTTACCCTGCCCCCATCACCACCCAATGGACTCTTACCCTGCCCCCCCACCAACCAACGGACTCTTACCCTGCCCCCACCACCACCCAACGGACTCTTAACCTTCCCCCCACCACCCAACAGACTCTTACCCTGCCCCCACCACCCAACAGACTCTAACCCTGCCCCCCACCACCCAACAGACTCTTACCCTGCCCCCACCACCCAACGGCCTCAACGGTCTCATTCACTTCTCTTGATTTGATTTGATTTATTTTGACCTGCACTGTTGGAGCATAAGATTTTGCGTCCCTCTCCATGTGACTAATAAACTCATCTAATCTAATTAACAATGGGGTTTTAGAGTGTTTTCTAAAATTGATTATTATAATAATTGTATTATTATTAATAGTGTTATTGCTATTATTATTAATAGTAGCATCATAAATGTTATTTGTATTACTGCTGTTACCATGACAACTGTCTAGTAATCATTACTTCAATGCTGTTAACAAATGTCAATGCTATAATATTATTTGTGCTATTAAGGCGATTTACTTTATTGCTTTTTTCATATTGTTAAACAACATTCTAAGTCTGCTAATATTTCCTCATAAAATGTAACGAATTTCAGTATAGAAAAAATCACAATCGTCATTGCGGGACTTTTATTTTGAAGGAAAATCGCCGAGGTCACGACCTTATTCTTTCTAGGTCTTGTTTATTCATACTGGCGGAACGGAGGTGAAGCGAAGTAGCGGCACCATTGACCTACAATAAGAGGTAGACCCGTTCCTCTACTTCATTATAAATGGACTTCCTGTTTCAACACAGTGGGCGGATTCAACACCTATAGGTTCATGTAAAGTCTTCATACACTTAATACAAGTATTCAGCCTATAAGTTAAGATTCTATCTAGTAAAACTGAAATTACATTCTTTAATTTAAAAAGGTGATGTTTTGCAGTGTACCAGGAGAGGGCAGTGTGACACAACAACCAGGTTTGGCAGAAGGACTCCAGACCAGTGGTTCCCAACCTGTGGTCCTTGGGGGTGGTGCAGGTGGTCCTCAATTACTTTTTAGATTGTAGTATTTTATTATTCAAAAATAATACCAGTTGGGAGTATTAATGGTATTATAATCAATTTTACATTCCTTTTCACAATGCAACTAGTTTATAATAATAATAATAATAATAGACCTTTACAGGCTTTGTTACATTCACATCTATTGATAGAATTTGACCGGCAATATATTTGATGTGAAAAAAGAACAGCGATTCCGCGAATGGTGGTCCTCAAGAGCTTTGGACGGTGATTTGATGGTCTCCAGAATGGGAAAGTTTGGGAACCGCTGAGCTAGACAGTCACATCTGTGTGGTAACATGATAGGATGGAAAACCAATGATATACAATGATTCTGCAAACCCAAAACAGACTGATTATAATGTATAGTATATGACGTTACATTGAACTAATCACAGTAATCAGAGACCAACTCACACACAGTATATACAAAGACACACACAAACAAACAAAATACATTCCTAGGTGAAGAAGTGTCTTAGTCCACAGACTTGGAGACAGGTCTCAGCGTCTTCAGATTAGGTGAAGAAGTGTCTTAGTCCACAGACTAGGAGACAGGCCTCAGCGTCTTCAGATTAGGTGAAGAAGTGTCTTAGTCCACAGACTAGGAGACAGGCCTCAGCGTCTTCAGATTAGGTGAAGAAGTGTCTTAGTCCACAGACTAGGAGACAGGCCTCAGCGTCTTCAGATTAGGTGAAGAAGTGTCTTAGTCCACAGACTAGGAGACAGGCCTCAGCGTCTTCAGATTAGGTGAAGAAGTGTCTTAGTCCACAGACTAGGAGACAGGCCTCAGCGTCTTCAGATTAGGTGAAGAAGTGTCTTAGTCCACAGACTAGGAGACAGGCCTCAGCGTCTTCAGATTAGGTGAAGAAGTGTTTTAGTCCACAGACTAGGAGACAGGCCTCAGCGTCTTCAGATTAGGTGAAGAAGTGTTTTAGTCCACAGACTAGGAGACAGGCCTCAGCGTCTTCAGATTAGGTTCTACAAGAAAGAGGATGGAGGAGAAGGGAAGAGAGAGATCAGAAAGTATGGAGGAGAAGGGAAGAGAGAGATCAGAAAGTATGGAGGAGAAGGGAAGAGAGAGATCAGAAAGTATGGAGGAGAAGGGAAGAGAGAGATCAGAAATTAGAGTGAAGGGAAGAGAGAGGTCAGAAAGTATGGAGGAGAAGGGAAGAGAGAGATCAGAAAGTATGGAGGAGAAGGGAAGAGAGAGATCAGAAAGTATGGAGGAGAAGGGAAGAGAGAGATCAGAAAGTATGGAGGAGAAGGGAAGAGAGAGATCAGAAAGTATGGAGGAGAAGGGGAGAGAGAGATCAGAAAGTATGGAGGAGAAGGAGGAAGAGAGAGATCAGAAAGTATGGAGGAGAAGGGAAGAGAGAGATCAGAAAGTATGGAGGAGAAGGGAAGAGAGAGATCAGAAAGTATGGAGGAGAAGGGAAGAGAGAGATCAGAAAGTATGGAGGAGAAGGGGAGAGAGAGATCAGAAAGTATGGAGGAGAAGGGAAGAGAGAGATCAGAAAGTATGGAGGAGAAGGGAAGAGAGAGATCAGAAAGTATGGAGGAGAAGGGAAGAGAGAGATCAGAAAGTATGGAGGAGAAGGGAAGAGAGAGATCAGAAAGTATGGAGGAGAAGGGAAGAGAGAGATCAGAAAGTATGGAGGAGAAGGGGAGAGAGAGATCAGAAAGTATGGAGGAGAAGGGAAGAGAGAGATCAGAAAGTATGGAGGAGAAGGGAAGAGAGAGATCAGAAAGTATGGAGAAGGGAAGAGAGAGATCAGAAAGTATGGAGGAGAAGGGGAGAGAGAGATCAGAAAGTATGGAGGAGAAGGGAAGAGAGAGATCAGAAAGTATGGAGGAGAAGGGAAGAGAGAGATCAGAAAGTATGGAGGAGAAGGGGGAGTTCCACCTGAGATAATGATGTGATGATGGTCCTATGATGTAACTACAATAAGATAACAGTCATTTATTACAGACAGAAACACAAAAACATGCTTCCATTCTGGAAAAACAGTTCCTCTTTGATCTGGGTAGCTGTGTTTTTATTTGACCCATATTTAAATCATTACACATATTCAAGGGAGGGAGCAATGAAAACTGTCTTACCTAGATTCACTCAAGTCCTTAACAAGATGGTTTTCATGTTCAACGAGAGCTTTGAGACAAGCTCCCGTCACTTCTGGTCCTTTGGGGATGACTGCTTTCAGTAGTTTTCTCATTCGGTCCTGTTCAGTTGTTTCAGCTGTTATTCTGGAGTGCTCTTCTTCACCAATCATGTTCTTTGACCACAGATCATCTGCTATTGGCATTGAGTTTTTGGTTCGCTGAATTAGTTTAGCCCAGTGTTTCTTCAGAAACTCCTCAGCAGGAATGTCAGGGACTGTTAATGCTGAAGGGGGGGGGGGGGGGGGGTCAATTAAATTAATATGGCTTTAGGGTTAACAGCAGCTGTTTCTACATCTTCCAGTCTCTCCAGTTATCACTCCTCTGATAGTCATTTATTGTATAGAGCCGACTCCAGGGTTGTGGTCAATTCCAATTAAAGTCAGTCAATTTAAAATAACAAATTGAAATAACAATTTTTCCTGTTAGGTTTATTGAGAAGTCATTGAAAATAGATGCCCTTATTAATGTTTTATCAACAATCTACTCAGAATACTCTAGTGTCAAAATGGACATGTCCCCCATACATTCAACATCTGGAAGGTCCCTCAGTCAAGTATCGCATTTCAAGCACAGATTCAACTATATACAAAGACCAGGGATCTTTTAGAAAGCCTCATAAAGAAGGGCAGTGATTGGTAGATGGGTAACAATAACACATCAGACATTGAATCTCTCTTTAAACATGGTCAAGTTAATAATTATGCTGTGGGTGATGTATTAAACCACCCAGACACAAAGGATGCAGTCGTCCTTCTGAACTGAGTTGCAGGACAGGAAGGAAACTGCTTAGTGATGTCACCATGAGGCCATTGGTGATTTTAAAACAGCTACAGAGGTCAATGTCTGTGATGGGAGAAAACTGAGGATGGATCAACAACATTGTAGTGACTCCACAATAATGACTTAAAATAACACAAATATACAGAATAAAAATATTCCAAAACATGTATCTTATATGCAACAAGGTACTAAAGTAATACTGCAAAAGGAAACGGCAAAGGAATACACTTTTTGGCCTAAATGCAAAGCCTCATGTTTGGGGCAAGTCCAACACAACACATCACTGAGTAACTGCCTCCTTATTTTCAACCATGGTGGTGGCTGCATCATGTTATGGGTATGCTTGACAATACTGAGGAGTTTTTCAGGATAAAAAGAAATGGGATGGAGCTAAGCACAGACTAAATCCCAGAGGAAAACCTGCTTCAGTCTACTTTTCACCAGACACTGGGAGAGGAATTCACCTTTCAGCAGGACAATAACCTACAACACAAGGCCACATCTACACTGGAGTTGCTTACCAAGAAGACAGTGAATGTTCCTGAGTGGCCAAGTTACAGTTTTGACTTAAATCTGCTTGAAAATCTATGGCAAGACTTGAAAACTGCAGTCTAGCCACGATCCCCAACATCTTGACAGAGCTTGAAGAATTATGAAAAGAATAATGGGCTAATATTGTACAATCCAGGTGTGTAAAGCTCTTAGAGACTTACCCAAGAAGATTCCCAGCTGTAATGGCTGCCAAGGTGTTTCTAACATGTATTGACTCAGGCAGCTATTTCATTTCTATCAATCTAAAAATATATATATAAATATTCTTCCACTTTGACATTAGAGTATTTTGTGTAGATTGTTGACAAAAAATTACAATTAAATCCCCTTTAATCCCGCTTTGTAACACAATAAAATGTGATGCAGATACTTTTGCAAGGCACTGTGTTTCTGTCTGAATGTTCTGTTGCATTACACCCCACTGAACATGACTCATGAAGACCTTCATCACCCCACTGAACATGACTCATGAAGGTCTTCATCACCCCACTGAACATGACTCATGAAGACCTTCATCACCCCACTGAACATGACTCATGAAGACCTTCATCACCCCACTGAACATGACTCAAGAAGACCTTCATCACCCTACTGAACATGTCTCATGAAGACCTTCATCACCCCACTGAACATGACTCACGAAGACCTTCATCACCCCACTGAACATGACTCATGAAGGTCTTCATCAGTGTCCTTCATCACAACTTGAAGAGACGTTCGCTCTATAACCCGTTTTATAAACCTCGTCCACAAAAACAAACGTACCTATTGGATGAGAGTCTTTGCTGTATTCATCTAAAAGACAAACAAGAGAAAACATCATAAAAACATTTTAATAGCATCTGGAAGAAAAGGACATTTATGATTGACATAGTGTTCATGTATAGTATTTCTTACCTTTTGATACCACTGATTTCCATACTGTCCTCTCATCATCCCCGATTAACTCCATCTCAATGTCAACCCCTGTGTTTCTCATAACCATCTTACAACAGCTTGGTGTGGTGTCTGCAGGTAACAGCTGAATCTTCTGTAGAAGGTCATATGGTGCAACGATTGAGACAACAGACAGAGAGGGAGAGAAAGAAATAGAATGATATTCCAGTTATGAATATATAATATGACAGATTCATGTCCTCAGCCTGCTAAAACTGCACCTCTGGATTGATGGAGGAGGAATGGGGATTCTTGACTGCAAACCAACTGTTCAGCTTTAAGGACCCGTTTGGACTTGACAGCAGAAATTCTGAATATCCTTGGGACACCTGATGTTTCTCCCGGTCCCGAACAGCCTACAAAATGAGCAATGTAGTAGTCAGTCTGAACAATGTAGTCTAATAATTCACACAACATGCAGCTCACTGAGCAATCCTTTTTTATCAACCATAAAAAATGTGTACAATCAATGTATTGATTTTTTACCCTTATTTTACCAGGTAATTGACTGAGAAGAGAGTCTATTTTACAGCAACGACCTCGGGAAGTGTTACAGGGGAAAGGGGATGAATGAGCCAATTGGAAGCTGGGGATGATTAGGTGGCCATGATGGTATGAGGGCCAGATAGTGAATTTAGCCAGGACACCGGGATTAACACCCCTACTCTTACGATAAGTGCCATGGGATCTTTAGTGACCACAGAGTGTCAGGAAACATGTTTAACGTCCCATGCGAAAGACAGCACCTTACACAGGGCAATGTCCCCTTCACTGCCCCGGGGCATTGGGTTCTCCTTCGAACAGAGAGAAGAGTGCCGTCTACTGGCTCTTCAAATGAATGAGACAGAAATAGATTTCTCACAGAGCTGCATGTTGTCTTTGTAATCTATAGATTTTCAACCAACTATCAGCTTTCCTTTAGTAAGTTTCAACATACTGTTGTCACTTCAATGATGCTGCCTCACCTCTTTCTGACTGGAGTTTCTGAGGAGCATGTACAGCCGTGAAATTACTGTTGCCTTTTTTACTGCCATATAGAGGACCACGTCACAGTGGACATCTACGTTCCAAAAAAAGATATAGCTCAGTATAACAGCGATAGCTGAGAACTTGGGATGGAGAATCTTAGCATGGAATCTGGTGACCTCATGCACTTCCTCAACAGACACTCCATGTTCCTCTACATGAAGAATCTTCATCTCATTCCTCAGGGAAGGGTTGGTCCCTGAACAACACAATAAAAAGGAGACAGAAAGACAAATATTGTACTATTCATCCAACTAAATCACAAATAATATGCAGTATCAGATCACAGTAAACTCAAACTCCCAGAATATTCATTTATTCATTCAGGAAGTGAAACTCAGTTACATGGAAATGTCTTTCTGAATACTATGTCTATATGGTTTTACCTAAACAGACAAAGTGTGGCAGATGAACTTCCTCCAGTTCACCTAACTCCATAGTGATGTCCAGCAATGGACCACCTTGTCCGTACTGCATGTCTTTCAGAAGTTGACTGTAGGGTTCCCAGTTCCTGAAGTGATACTTCAGAATGACATCTCTGTCACACACCCAGCGGAGCCCAGACACTGTGCACTCATAACGCCCTTTGGGTGTCCTGTGCCTGAGGGCAACAACAAGATATGGTAGAGAGGGTCAATTGTCAAATGGAGAGGATGGATTAGAAGCCTATTCCCAAAGGTAATGGGGAAATACACTAGCAAGTGGAATGAAATGTTAAAAGTAGTTATTTTACCTGAACATTGTCACTTCCTGGACAGTGGAAGTCAAGGGTTCAATCGGAAGCCAGTGTGTGGAGTCCTGAACAAGGACAAGCATGTCAGTTATACATATGGGGCCAGTTTCCTGGACACAGATTGAGTCTAGTGCTGGACTTAAAGCATGATCAATGGAAGTTTCAATAGAAAGTTTTTTAAGGTCCAAGATTAGGCTTAATCTTTGTCCGGGAAACTGGCCCATTAAATGAACAAAGTAATTAATCTAATGTATTTATTCAATGTTACATGGAATGCTGGTGATTGATCCAATTAAACTGTCTAATGACAAAATATGACAGCAGTTAAAATCCTGCATTCCTACAAGCAGAACACAGAACTGTCTATATCCCAGTATGAATGGTTGGTCAGTACACACCTGGCTTTCAGACTGTGTTTATATTACTAAAGCAGAACACAGGACTGTCTATATCCCAGTATGAATGGTTGGTCAGTACACACCTGGCTTTCAGACTGTGCCTGACTCCTGAAGGTATGTAAAAGTGAGAATTGACATTATGACTTACCTCAACATGGTCACAAGTCTTACAGCTCTGAGGAATCCCTGAAGTCAAAAGTAGTTGTTATTTAAAACGGACAATCTCATGTAATAATGAATTAATAAATATTTAACAGACTTGTAATAAAAATGAATGTAAGTGAGCAACAGTCTCAGAATGTACACTCATTATCATACCATAATCTGACATTAGTGTTATATTAATGAATGTTTGTGGAAGCAGGAAACAACATGGTTCTGGTCCATGTTTTGGAGATGTTGGGGGCCTGATTTCTGGTAGATCCCAGGATGAGAGCTTAAAGGTAGAGTCAGCTAAATGATGTTGTACGAGCAGCACCGCAGATATTGTGATGAGCAAGATGCCTGACTTCTCTCTCACACAGTATCTGCCCATGTGCACGGGTTCTCTTCACTCTCTTACAGCGTGGTAGAAACGGGACCAAAACAGAGAAGTTTAGCATCGTGCTCCAACGCCCTTAGTTGTTGTAGAAATTGACCCACTATGCTGTTTACTTTGTGCATCTACATCATATTGCTGACTCTACCTTTAAGTTTGTTTTGACCAAATAGATCATGATTGTGTTCCTTGCCTGGGACTCAAGTATAATGAACGCTTTAAAAGTATTTTGATTGAAAAACAATTAAATCAGTTAACGCTCACATTTCTCAGGTCCAGGCTTGATACAACACTCTCCACCATGGTCTCTGGTGTTGGTAAAGCAGAAGGATAGACTGTGTTTAATCTAAATACAACTTATAAAGGCTTTATATAGCATACATACAGTCTTCATAAGCAATACAAAGGGTGTATAAAGGGTGACAGAACCACTCCCTATGTAGGGTGCATTGCCAAATGTGACATAACAATATGTAAACTTCCATGAAGTCAATACTGATGGTGACATTACAGGTGACATTGCTTATCTTGATGAAAGCCCCTAGAGACGTGAAGTCACCAGGTATCATTTTAACAGGTTCTGATGCCCTCTTGTGGTTAGAGTGAAACTGACACTACAGTGAGACATAGGAGAGGAAACATCTGTACATCCAACAGAACACATTAAAAACACACCACCACCACTAATCTAACTGTCTGTAGGTCCAACAGAACACATTAAAACACACCACTACTACTAATCTAACTGTCTGTAGGTCCAACAGAACACATTAAAACACACCACCACTACTAATCTAACTGTCTGTAGGTCCAACAGAACACATTAAAACACACCACTACTAATCTAACTGTCTGTAGGTCCAACAGAACACATTAAAACACACCACTACTACTAATCTAACTGTCTGTAGGTCCAACAGAACACATTAAAACACACCACTACTACTAATCTAACTGTCTGTAGGTCCAACAGAACACATTAAAACACACCACTACTACTAATCTAACTGTCTGTAGGTCCAACAGAACACATTAAAACACACCACTACTACTAATCTAACTGTCTGTAGGTCCAACAGAACACATTAAAACACACCACTACTACTAATCTAACTGTCTGTAGGTCCAACAGAACACATTAAAACACACCACTACTAATCTAACTGTCTGTAGGTCCAACAGAACACGTTAAAACACACCACTACTACTAATCTAACTGTCTGTAGGTCCAACAGAACACATTAAAACACATCACTAATACTAATCTAACTGTCTGTAGGTCCAACAGAACACATTAAAACACACCAATACTAATCTAACTGTCTGTAGGTCCAACAGAACACATTAAAACACACCACTACTAATCTAACTGTCTGTAGGTCCAACAGAACACATTAAAACAAACCACTACTACTAATCTAACTGTCTGTAGGTCCAACAGAACACATTAAAACACACCACTACTACTAATCTAACTGTCTGTAGGTCCAACAGAACACATTAAAACACACCAATACTAATCTAATTGTAGGAATGATTCCAGAGGAAAACACATGATAAAACATTGCTATGACTCACCTTTGAATGTGTTGGTCATCTATCTGACACAGGGTCACTGAGGAGGAGGAGGAATAAACCCCAAACCCAAACCCAACCCCAGGATAGAGGGGTTCAGTGAATGTGGTGTGTTCTGTGTAAAGGTGTGTCAGTGTACCAGAGGAGGACACACTATAGAAGGACGAAGTACCAGCTGGCCAGTCCAGATACACTCCAACTCTGTTAGAAACAGGACCAGGGATGTATCTGATGACTCCAGCATGGTGAAAGTCATAACCTCTGTTAGAGCAGAATAAACTCCAGGACTTCCTATTGGTTCCAATAGAACTGTCTGCCATCTCTCCCTTCCTCTTCATTCCTTTGTACACCACACCAATGTCAGCCCCGCCACCATCCTTCTCCACCTCCCAGTAATAACGAGATCCAGATAAGACTTCTCTGCAGAGAACTTGGGGATGATGGTCAAATCTGTCTGGATGGTCTTCATAATGCTGCTTCTCCTCCACCAATGTCACCTTCCTGTTCCCCTCAGACAGTATCAGGTCTGGGTTTGCTGTATTTGGGTCCAGGGTGAGATGACAGGCATCTGTAGACAAAAGGAGAGTTTAATCAAACCACATCTTCATATAAAATGTTGTTTTGTAGGTAGAGAACAAGTATTGATTAGTTACTATATCACTATGGTTCTGAATATGTAGTTAATTAGGATTGAAGAGACTTACATTTCCTCAGCCCTGATTTCAGCCTGAACTCTCCACCATGATCCACACTGTAGGAGAAACAGGTTATTGACTGACAAAGACCTAATACAGCAGTCAACATTTAAACCATATTGTTGTGTTCTGGTGCACTATCCAAGTTCATTACTAGAGACATACAGGTATTCTATCCTACCTACTGCATACAGAACAGAGTACAATTCCAACAGGATATCAGAGATGCAGAAGAAGAGTATTCATGTGGTGATGATGTATGCTGTGTTGAAGTGCTAAGCCTGCTGGGTAAACGTCCCCTTAATTCTACCATCATGTCCTCATGTTACTGAACCTACTACACTACATAGGACACAACCACTGCTCACACTATTAGGACATCTATTCTGACTTACTTCAGCTTCATCAGTTTATCTGTGGGATCCACCAGAGCAGCTGAAAGCAGTCCCCCTGCAGAGTCTCCTGGGTGATTGTAGCTCAGGTCCAGCTCTTTCAGGTGGGAGGGGTTTGACCTCAGAGCTGAAGACAGAGCAGCACAGCCCTCCTCTGTGACCAGACAGCCAGACAGCCTACAGAGAGACACAACAGCTGTCTAGGTTGGTGTACTGGTGTCAATCTTCTTGTAGGACACTCATACATTTGTCCATGACACAAACATTGTGATGAAACATGTTCAGAGTATTTGTTTTACTAAACTCAGTACCGACCTGACGGAAACAGCTGTACATACCCCAGTGTGTGTAGTTTACAGTCTGGATCCTCCAGTCCAGCAGAGGGCAGTGTAACTCAGCTCAGTACCGACCTGACTGAAACAGCTGTACTTACCCCAGTGTGTTTAGTTTACAGTCTGGATCCTCCAGTCCAGCAGAGGGCCGTGTAACTCAGCTCAGTACCGACCTGACTGAAACAGCTGTACATACCCCAGTGTGTGTAGTTTACAGTCTGGATCCTCCAGTCCAGCAGACAGCAGTGTAACTCCTGAGTCCTGCAGGTCATTGTCTCTCAGCTCCAGTTGTTTCAGTTGTGAGTTGGGTGAACTCAGGACTGAGGCCAGATCTGAACAGCAACCCTCTGTCAGACCACACTGACCTAGACTAGAGGGCAGAAGAGTACATGATTAACAAATGTTTAAAACATCCACATAATAACTCATACTGTAGAAAGTTAACTCACACTAGTGTCTGTATGTTGCAGAGTGGACTGGTTAGTCCAACACAGAGCAGCTCCACTCCTCTGTCTCCCAGGTCATTGTAGCTGAGGTCCAGTTCTCTCAGGGGGGAGTTTGGTGTCTGCAGAGCTGAAGCCAGAGTCTCACAGGATTCATATGTGAGTTTACAGTCAGCCAGTCTGGAGAGAGGAGATATGTTGATACACTGTTAAATATGCAAAGCTTTAAGAATAATGAGATGCATTAAGATAATAACAGAAGGACACATGATTAACCAATGTTAAAAACATACTCAAGATATTTACCTTAGTTTTATATATGTTATGTATGTTTCTGGATATGTCCCAAAATGTTAAAATAATGTTAAAAACATACACATAATAATATAATAATAATAATAATAATAATATAATAATAATAATATGCCATTTAGCAGACGCTTTTATCCAAAGCGACTTACAGTCATGCGTGCATACATTTTTGTGTATGGGTGGTCCCGGGGATCGAACCTACTACCTTGGCGTTACAAGCGCCGTGCTCTACCAGCTGAGCTACAGAGGACCACATACTAACTATACTGAACAGAAATATAAACCCAACATGTAAAGTGTTGGTCCCACGTTTCATGAGTTGAAATAAAAGATCCCAGATATGTTCCATACGCACAAAAGCTTATTTTTCTCAAATATTGTGCATACATTTGTTTAGATCCCTGTTAGTGAGCATTTCTCATTTGTTAAGATAATCAATTTTGTTAAGATAATCCATTCACCTGACAGGTGTGGTATATCAAAAAGCTGATTAAACGGCATGATCATTACACAGGTGCACCTTGTGCTGGGGACAATAAAAGGCCACTCTGAAATATGCAGTTTTGTCACACAACACAATGCCACAGATGTGTCAAGTTTTGAGGGAGCGTGCAATTGGCATGATGACTGCAGGAATGTCCACCAGAGCTGTTGCTAGATAATTTTATGTTAATTTCTCTTCCATAAAACGCCTCCAACATCGTTTTAGAGAATTTGGCAGTACATCCTACCGGCCTAGGACCTAACACGCCAGCCCAGGACCTCCACATCCGGCTTCTTCACCTGCAGGATGGTCTGAGACAAGCCACCAGGACAGCTGATTTAACTGTGGGTTTTCACAACCGAAAAATTTCTGCACAAATAGTCAGAAACATTCTCAAGGAAGCACATCTGCGTGCTCGTCATCCTCACCAGGGTCTTGACCTGACTGCAGTTCGGCGTCGTAACCGCCTCTTCACAGATGAATCCCGGTTTCAACTGTACCGGGAAGATGGCAGAAAGCGTGTATGGCGTCGTGATGGCATTGTGTGGGCGAGCGGTTTGCTGAGGTCAACGTTGTGAACAGAGTGCCCCATGGTGGCGGTGGGGTTATGGTATGGGCAGGCATAAGCTACGGACAACGAACACAATCACATTTTATCGATGGCAATTTGAATGCACAGAGATACCGTGACGAGATCCTGAGGCCCATTGTCGTGCCATTCAACCGCCGCCATCACCTCATGTTTCAGCATGATAATGCACAGCCCCGTGTCGCAAGGATCTGTATACAATTCCTGGAAGCTGAAAATGTCCCAGTTCTTCCATGGACTGCATACTCACCAGACATGCCTGTGATGCTCTGGATCGACGTGTACGACAGCGTCTTCCAGTTCCCGGCAGTTTTCAGCAACTTCGCACAGCCATTGAAGAGGAGTGGGACAACATTCCACAGGCCACAATCAACAGCCTGATCAACTCTATGTGAAGGAGATGTGTCGTGCTGCATGAGGCAAATGGTGGTCACACCAGATACGGACTGGTTTTCTGATACACACCCATACTTTTTTTAAAGGTATCTGTGACCAACAGATGCATATCTGAATTCCCATTTATGTGAAATCCATAGATTAGGGCCTAATGAATTTATTTCAATTGACTGATTTCCTCATATGAACTGTAACTCAGTAAAACCTTTGAAATTGTTGCATGTTGCATTTATATTTTTGTTCAGTATACAGTACATACATAATATATAAACACTCACAGTGGATACTGAAGATAGTTAACTCACACTAGTGTCTGTATGTTGCAGAGTGCACTGGTTAGTCCAACACAGAGCAGCTCCACTCCTCTGTCTCCCAGGTCATTGTAGCTGAGGTCCAGTTCTCTCAGTGGGGAGTTTGGTGTCTGCAGAGCTGAAGCCAGAGTCTCACAGGATGTATATGTGAGTTCACAGCGATCCAGTCTGGAGAGAGGAGATCATCTGTTAGATATACAAATCCTTCAGAATAATGATACTGTATACATCAACTCAATAACAGAACTTACAGTGCTCTCTTGCAGGTTTTCACTACCGGCATTAACCTCTGAAAACCTTTCTCTGATGTGGTGTATGTCTTCAGGTCAAACTCCTCCAGCACCTCCTCTGACATCAGTAACAGGTAGGCCAGGGCTGAACATTGTTGAGGTTCTAGCATTGTTTCTGAAAGAGTTCCTGATCACAGGGAGGTTTGCATGTCTTCAACTAGAGAGTTGGCACCAAGTTCATTCAGACAGTGGAACAAGTTGATGATCCTTTCTGGTGAGGATTCCCATTCGATGTTGTCTGTAAGGTACCTGACTGTTCTCTCAACTGTTTCCTCATTGTTCTGTGTTGTACTTCCTGTCTGTGTCAGAAGGCCTTGTAACAGATTCTGATTGGACTCCAGTGAGAGACCCAGAAGGAAGCGGAGGAACAGGTCCAGGTGTCCATTCTCACTCTTCAAGGCCTGGTCCACTGCTCTCCTGTTTAAGTCATACAACGGGTCTGACTTCATGTCTCTGTACTGTTGTGTGATGACATTTTGGAGTAGGTATGGAGTGGCTGTGACTGCTTTGGGGGAGAAAACATTTTCCTTCTTGTCCAGACATGATTCTAAAGCATGCACTGCTGCTAGAAACTCCTGAATGCTCAGATGCACAAAGCTGTACACCTTGTCTTGGTTCAGCCCAGATTCTTCTTTAAAGATCTCTGTACACAATGCTGAGTACTCTGATGCCTCTGTGACATCAAGGCCACACTCTCGCAGGTCCTCCTCATAGAAGATCAGGTTGCCCTTCTGCAGCTGTTGGAAAGCCAGCTTTGCCAGTTTCAGGATCATCTCTTTGTCTGACTGAGACAGTTCCTTTGGGTTTGTCTCTGTGGCTTTGTTGTACTTCTTGTTCTTCACAATGATTTGGATGAGCGTGAAGTGTGAGTACATCTGGGTCTGAGTTTTGGGGACTTCATCCTTCTCTGTCTCTTTCAGCATCATCTCAAGGACAGTGGCTGATATCCAACAGAAGACTGGCATGTGGCACATGATGTGGAGGCTCCTTGATGTCTTCATGTGTTTGATGATTTCATTGGCCAGATTCTGATCTGTGATTTTCTTCCTGAAGTACTCCTCCTTCTGTGGATCATTGAACCCTCGTACCTCTGTCACCTGGTCAACACACTCAGGAGGGATCTGATTGGCTGCTGCAGGCCGTGAGGTTATCCAGAGGAGAGCAGAGGGAATCAGATTCCCCTTGATGAGGTTTGTCAGCAGCACGTCCACTGAGGTTGGCTTCGTGACATCACAGCACCTCTCATTGTTTTTTAAGTTTAGAGGAAGTCGACACTCATCCAGACCATCAAAAATGAAAACAGTTTTGGTTTCCCCATCTTCAATGCTGTCAATCTCTTTCAGCTCTGAGAAGTAGTGGGAAAGAAGTTGCATCAGACTGTATTGGTCCTTTTTCAGGTTCAGATCACGGAAAGGAAGAGGAAACATGAAATGAACGTCCTGATTTGCTTTTCCCTCTGCCCAGTCAAGGATGACCTTCTGCACAGAGACTGTTTTTCCAATGCCAGCGATTCCTTTTGTCAGCACAGTTCTGATAGGTTTGTCTTGTCCAGCTAAAGGCTTGAAGATGTCGTTGCATTTGATTGGTGTCTCTTGTGTGGTTTGTTTCTTGGATGCCATCTCTATCTGTCTCACCTCATGTTCATTATTGACCCCTCCACTTCCACCCTCTGTGATGTAGAGCTCTGTGTAGATGTCCTTTAACAGACTTTGGTTTCCATGGTGTCCAATTCCTTCAGATATGTGTTGATACTTGTGTTTCAGTTTAGCCTTAATGTCTTGTTGGACTGTCAGAAGAGTTTGACCTGTAGGAAAACAATGAGAGTTGGGACTCATAAGTTTGTGTGTGTGTGTGTGTGTGTGTGTGTGTGTGTGTGTGTGTGTGTGTGTGTGTGTGTGTGTGTGTGTGTGTTTGTGTGTGTTAGAGGGGCCTTTGTCCCGTTCTTTGTAATATTGTATGAAACACAGTCTTACTTCTTCTGTCCAGAAGGTTGTGTGTGATCTTTAATGCATCCTCACTGTCCAAACTCTCCACTTCCTTATCATCTGGTAATGGTTCCTGGCTGAAAGCAGGTGGCTGATCACTCTTCATTGATAGCAGGCTGGGGGCAGGTGACTCTGCTCTGGGCTTCTGGACACTGAACAAAACAGGGAGGCAGATCACCTCATCAATATCTCATCAGTACCTCATCTACATCATTTCAACAACTGTATAGCTGAACTCATAGAAGTCCTGATGTTTCTTTATAAAGCTACAGTCTGCAATTGGTAAATCGGTTTGGGGACTTTTAAATTAATGATGTAGAACTACATTTGATGTAATTTGGGAAAACTTTTCCCTTTAGTTTTATATCTTTAAGAGAACTGTATATTTTACATGTCATCTCTTACCTCTTAGAACTGGTGTCTTGAGTCATTTTAGAGGCAGTGGTCTCCTCCTCTCTCTCCCCAGAGAGACTCATTTTAGAGGCAGTGGTCTCCTCCTCTCTCTCCCCAGAGAGACTCATTTTAGAGGCAGTGGTCTCGTCCTCTCTCTCCCCAGAGAGACTCATTTTAGAGGCAGTGGTCCCCTCCTCTCTCTCCCCAGAGAGACTCATTTTAGAGGCAGTGGTCCCCTCCTCTCTCTCCCCAGAGAGACTCATTTTAGAGGCAGTGGTCTCCTCCTCTCTCTCCCCAGAGAGACTCATTTTAGAGGCAGTGGTCCCCTCCTCTCTCTCCCCAGAGAGACTCATTTTAGATGTAAGTCACAGCTCACTCAGCTACAATAAGAAATAACAGAACAGTCAATATTTCTGAACAATGTTGAAGAACCATTAACAATGACAACACTTTTACTGTCTGTGGTCAAAGTTCAAACAGAGACTTCATGTTGCATTTAAACATGCACAGTTAATTTGATTTGATTTGACTTGGATCCCCATTAGCTGATGCCATAACAACAGCTAGTCTACCTCAGGTACACACAACTAAAAATACGTTACAGCTTAGATTGACAGACATTATAAACATTTACCAAGTAGACATTACATACAGTTAAAATAGCTGACAGGTATTTCTTCTATACCAAAGGAAGCCAGGCTATAATGTATCTTTCGTCTCTCTTTGCTTCATAATTGTCCTTTAATTCGCAAGAGGCTGAATGTATCTCACAGGAGAAAGGATCCGAGCGAGCTTAACAGCGCCCCTCTGTCTCTCTATGTGTAGGCCATCTGTCAGTGGGTGCTGTAGGTGGGTGTGGTGCAGGAATCAGATGCAGGACGCAGAAAGATAAGTCCAATAGACTTTAGTGAAACAGCACACTCAAAATCACGAGTCAAACGCCCGGAGGCGAGAAAGTCCGCACACAGGCGAAAACCAAAAGGCGCACAAAACAGTGCGTAATAAACCTCCTAACACAGAGGAGGAAAATGCGAAATGCACAAGGCAAACAGTAGCGCACAAAACACGACAGCGAAACAATAACACACAAACACAGACACACACAACGAGACTTAAATAGAACACTAACGAGGACTAACTAGACACAGGTGTACAACATCAAGACCAAACCAAACGAACATGAAACATAGATCGGTGGCAGCTAGTACTCCGGAGACGACGACCGCTGAAGCCTGCCCGAACCAGGAGGAGGAGTAGCCTCGGCCGAAACCGTGACAGTACCCCCCCCTTGACGCGCGGCTCCAGCCGTGCACCGACCCCGGCCTCGGGGACGACCAGGAGGCCGCGGAGCAGGGCGCGCGGGATGGTCCCGGTGGAACTCCGACAGGAGAGATGGGTCTAGGATGTCCCTCCGCGGCACCCAGCACCGCTCCTCCGGGCCGTACCCCTCCCACTCCACGAGATACTGGAGACCCCCCATCCGGCGTCTGGAGTCCAAGATGGACCGAACGGTGTACGCCGGAGCCCCCTCGATGTCCAATGGGGGCGGAGGAGTCTCTCCTATCTCATTGTCCTGGAGTGGACCAGCTACCACCGGCCTGAGAAGAGACACATGGAACGAGGGGTTAATATTCTTATATTTAACAGGCAGATGTAACCTATAACACACCTCGTTCAATCTTCTCAGGACTTTAAAGGGCCCCACAAACCGCTGACCCAGCTTCCGGCAGGGCAGGCAGAGGGGCAGGTTTCTGGTAGAGAGCCAGACTCGATCTCCGGGTGCGTACACCGGCCCCTCACTGCGGTGGAGATCGGCGCTCGCCTTGTGACGAAGGACGGCCCGCTGCAGGTGGACGTGGGCAGCGTTCCACGTCTCTTGCGAGCGCCTCATCCAATCATCCACCGCAGGGGCCTCGATCTGGCTCTGCTGCCACGGTGCCAGAACCGGCTGGTAACCTAATACACATTGAAAAGGGGTTAGGTTAGTAGAGGAGTGGCGGAGAGAGTTCTGGGCCATCTCGGCCCAGGGAATGTAACGCGCCCACTCTTCAGGCCGGTCCTGGCAATACAACCTCAGAAAGCTACCCACATCCTGGTTGACACGTTCCACCTGCCCGTTACTCTCCGGGTGGTACCCCGAGGTAAGGCTAACCGAGACCCCCAAACGCTCCATAAACGCTCTCCACACACGGGAGGTAAACTGGGGGCCTCGATCAGACACTATATCCTCGGGGACCCCGTAATGCCGGAAGACGTGGGTAAATAGGGCCTCAGCGGTCTGTAGGGCAGTAGGAAGATCCGACATAGGGAGAAGACGACAGGCCTTAGAGAACCGGTCCACAACGACCAGGATGGTGGTATTCCCCTGAGAGAGGGGAAGGTCTGTTACAAAATCCACCGAGAGGTGGGACCATGGTCGTTGTGGAACGGGTAGGGGCTGTAACTTACCCCTGGGCAGATGTCGGGGCGCCTTACACTGGGCGCACACCGAGCAGGAGGAGACGTAAACCCTCACATCCCTAGCCAAAGTAGGCCACCAGTATTTAGTGCTAAGGCAATGCACTGTCCGGCCAATACCCGGATGTCCTGAGGAGGGTGACGTGTGAGCCCAGTAGATGAGTCGATCCCGAATCTCGAGCGGAACGTACCTCCGACCCTCAGGACATTGTGGAGGGCTGGGGTCGGTACGCAACGCTCGCTCGATCTCGGCATCGACCTCCCACACCACCGGTGCCACAAGGCAAGACTCCGGTAGTATGGGAGTAGGCTCAACGGACCTCTCCTCCGTGTCATACCGCCGGGACAGTGCATCTGCCTTGCCATTCTGGGACCCAGGGATGTACGTGATTTTAAATACGAACCTGGTGAGAAACATACTCCATCGAGCCTGGCGAGGGTTCAGTCTCCTCGCTGCCCGGATGTACTCCAGGTTCCGATGGTCAGTCAAAATGAGGAAAGGGTGTTGAGCCCCCTCAAGCCAATACCTCCACACCTTAAGGGCCTGAACTACAGCTAACAGCTCCCTGTCCCCAACGTCATAGTTACGCTCCGCCGGGCTGAGCTTTTTGGAGTAAAAAGCACAGGGGCGGAGTTTAGGTGGCGAGCCGGACCGTTGAGAGAGCACGGCCCGGAGGCTACACCGAAAATGGTCAATGAGAGCCCGTTCATTCCACCCTGCATCCGCCGCTAGAGTCCGGTACTCCAAAGCAAACGCCTGTGCGCTCCTCCTCGCCTGTCTCAAGTGCACTAGCCGCTCCCCCGCCGCTTTGCCCTCAGGTGGATGGTCAAACACGGCCTTGAAGCGGCGGGAGAACTCGGCGTAGGAGATGGTGTTGGCGTCCATCTTCCTCCACTCGGCGTTAGCCCACTCCAACGCCTTTCCCGAGAGACAGGAGATGAGGGCGGAAACGCTCTCGTGTCCCGAGGGCACCGGGTGTACAGTGGCCAGGTAGAGCTCCACCTGCAGGAGGAACCCCTGACACCCGGCAGCTGTTCCGTCATACGCCCTCGGGAGCGAGAGCCGAATCCTCCTGGGTTCCGGACCTGGGGCTGGTGGACCGGCCGATGGGGTGGACAGGGTAGGTGGAGGTGTGGGTACCCTGCTGGCTTCCCATCGGTGCAGGGTGTTGATCATGTCCTGTAGAGCGGTCTCCAGTTGTCTTATCTGGCCCTCCTGCCAATGGATATGCTCCTCGAGCGACACAGGTGTCACAGCCGATCCTGCTGATTCCATAAGGGTGTGTTATTCTGTCAGTGGGTGCTGTAGGTGGGTGTGGTGCAGGAATCAGATGCAGGACGCAGAAAGATAAGTCCAATAGACTTTAGTGAAACAGCACACTCAAAATCACGAGTCAAACGCCCGGAGGCGAGAAAGTCCGCACACAGGCGAAAACCAAAAGGCGCACAAAACAGTGCGTAATAAACCTCCTAACACAGAGGAGGAAAATGCGAAATGCACAAGGCAAACAGTAGCGCACAAAACACGACAGCGAAACAATAACACACAAACACAGACACACACAACGAGACTTAAATAGAACACTAACGAGGACTAACTAGACACAGGTGTACAACATCAAGACCAAACCAAACGAACATGAAACATAGATCGGTGGCAGCTAGTACTCCGGAGACGACGACCGCCGAAGCCTGCCCGAACCAGGAGGAGGAGCAGCCTCGGCCGAAACCGTGACACCATCTATCTGATGCTGTCTGGTCCAAACGAGTATGACATTGTTGCCCCTAGCATTGAAGACAAGGGAAGCCTGCGAGCATTTGGCCTTTGATTTAAAAAAGTATTAGAAATGAGCCAATCAGCGTTGAGCTAAACTGAGCGAGCTCAACTGTGAATGGTTCTGGTGCTCCATTAAAAGGTGTCAAGGTAAACCAGCTTGGATTTTGACAGAAACTACTTGAATTGTTGCATCTCGTTGTGTTGTTGTCCTCTGGTGTCTAGCTAGTTAGTTAACATTGGTCCTTTCCTAAATGAACCATGGATGGAGATAGGGATTCGGACTTGTGGTTTTACTTAATTCTCCGTACTGGCGAATGATTATAACAGCGATTCTGATCCAACCATTAAGTCATACATTGCTGTGCCCCTGGCCTGAGAGGATGGAAGTTCAATATGTAGCTAGATGTAGAAGGCTAATGTTAACTAGCTAACCTTGCCCATGAATGGAAGTTAGGCTAGTGAGCAAGCATTTTAGCCAGGTAGCCTCAACAACAAAATATAAAAGTGTGTACTGTATGACAGAGTGATAGACCGTGTACTGTATGACAGAGTGATAGACCGTGTACTGTATGACAGAGTGATAGACCGTGTACTGTATGACAGAGTGATAGACCGTGTACTGTATGACAGAGTGATAGACCGTGTACTGTATGACAGAGTGATAGACCGTGTACTGTATGACAGAGTGATAGACCGTGTACTGTATGACAGAGTGATAGACCGTGTACTGTATGACAGAGTGATAGACCGTGTACTGTATGACAGAGTGATAGACCGTGTACTGTATGACAGAGTGATAGACCGTGTACTGTATGACAGAGTGATAGACCGTGTACTGTATGACAGAGTGATAGACCGTGTACTGTATGACAGAGTGATAGACCGTGTACTGTATGACAGAGTGATAGACCGTGTACTGTATGACAGAGTGATAGACCGTGTACTGTATGACAGAGTGATAGACCGTGTACTGTATGACAGAGTGATAGACCGTGTACTGTATGACAGAGTGATAGACCGTGTACTGTATGACAGAGTGATAGACCATGTACTGTATGACAGAGTGATAGACCGTGTACTGTATGACAGAGTGATAGACCGTGTACTGTATGACAGAGTGATAGACCGTGTACTGTATGACAGACTGATAGACCGTGTACTGTATGACAGAGTGATAGACCGTGTACTGTATGACAGAGTGATAGACCATTTTGTCAACATGAAAGAGAGGAGGATGTCATTGGCGTTTCTCTACAAGTAGGGTGAGTCAACATGTTTTTTCATACTTGCACGAACACATAAATCAGGACCATGAACCATTCTTTGCAACTTGCTGTAACTCTCTGTGGTTCTAAATCAATAGTTGTTTAGCGGGCCGAAAATGTCGGAAACATTAACTTGCTTGACCATGATGTAGGTCATGTAACTGTCTGTTACATAGAATATGCATTGTGGACTTAACTGGACAGAAGTTGCTCTCCGGTTTTTCTGATAAAACAAAGGTGTGGTTGAATTTATTCTGCCACTGTGTCTTCTTATTGTCTCGACCTTTAGGCCTAAAGCCTATATCACGGTCGCAAGGCATATGAATTAACAGGTTATAGAGCAAAAACATTATTACAACACATAGATTGTATTGTATTTTTCTGTCTTCCCCAGTGATTTTACGCACGCACCTCTACTGGTGTGACCTCATAATAGGCGTGGATGCAATTTGGACACCCAAGCTTTAGGCTTCTGTAGGACTGAACCTGCCGAGTTGATGTATGAGCTTCGGAATGTTTTAATTATAGGCTATGCCCGGCCTTTTCTCCGTTTATTTTACAAGTTGTATCATGTTAAATATCAGCCACTATCGAGAGCCACCGTCAGTAAAACCCACATACATTTATAACTGTCACTTTAGTGTTCGTTTTCTTCCATTTGAAGCTTAGATTTTGCATCATTTTTGCATCGTGTGTAAAGGTTCTCCAAACCAGTTTTTTTATGATTCATACATACTTTCTTAACCCTAAAATGTGCCTAAATAATCTACAAAATCAGAGTATTTTTTATATTCTGAACCCGTTCTCTCGATGTATTCTAGTCTGTCGACAAAAATCTAATTAAAAGTACTCCGTCCTTAATGGCTTAAGATATATGTACTGAAAACGCTATTTAATGAAAACTCCACCAGAAAATCTGTTGGCCAGCAAGTGGGAGTGTTTTCAGCGGTTGAAAGACATTTATTCAGCGCACGCAAGGGAACCGCGCCTGCAAAACCCGTTATGCAACTTAATAAGGTAAAGTGTGAATAGAAACGATGAGCAGTGCGTAGGAAAGGCGAAATTTCATTAATTGGAATAGTGGAGAGGGAGGGAGAGGTGGAGGGAGGGAGGGAGAGGTGGAGGGAGGGAGGGAGGGAGGGAGGGAGAGGTGGAGGGAGGGAGAGAGGGAGGGAGAGGTGGGGGGAGGGAGGGAGGGAGGGAGAGGTGGAGGAAGGGAGAGAGGGAGGGAGAGGTGGAGGGAGGGAGAGGTGGAGGGAGAGAGGGAGGGAGGGGTGGAGGGAGGGAGAGAGGGAGGGAGGGAGAGGTGGAGGGAGGGAGAGGTGGAGGGAGGGAGAGAGGGAGGGAGGGAGAGAGGGAGGGAGAGGTGGAGGGAGGGAGGGAGGGAGGGAGGGAGGGAGGGAGGGAGGGAGGGAGGGAGGGAGGGAGGGAGGGAGGGAGAGGTGGAGGAAGGGAGAGAGGGAGGGAGAGGTGGAGGGAGGGAGAGGTGGAGGGAGGGAGAGAGGGAGGGAGAGGTGGGGGGAGGGAGGAAGGGAGAGGTGGGGGGAGGGAGAGGTGGAGGAGGGAGAGAGGGAGGGAGGGGTGGAGGGAGGGAGAGAGGGAGGGAGAGGTAGAGGGAGAGGTAGAGGGAGGGAGAGGTGTCAAAGGACACCAGAAACAAAATTGTAGACCTGCACCAGGCTGGGAAGCCTGAATCTGCAATAGGTAAGCAGCTTGGTTTGAAGAAATCAACTGTGGGAGCAATTATTAGGAAATGGAAGACATACAAGACCACTGATAATCTCCCTCGATCTGGGGCTCCACGCAAGATCTCACCCCGTGGGGTCAAAATGATCACAAGAACGGTGAGCAAAAATCCCAGAACCACACTGGGGGACCTAGTGAATGACCTGCAGAGAGCTGGGACCAAAGTAACAAAGCCTACCATCAGTAACACACACGCCGCCAGGGACTCAAATCCTGCAGTGCCAGACGTGTCCCCCTGCTTAAGCCAGTACATGTCCAGGCCCGTCTGAAGTTTGCTAGAGTGCATCCAGAAGAGGATTGGGAGAATGTCATATGGTCAGATGAAACCAAAATATAACTTTTTGGTAAAAAAGCATGGGAGTGAAAACATCCTACTTTGGGGCTGTTTTTCTGCAAAGGGACCGGGACGACTGATCCGTGTAAAGGAAAGAATGAATGGGGCCATGTATCGTGAGATTTTGAGTGAAAACCTCCTTCCATCAGCAAGGGCATTGAAGATGAAACGTGGCTGGGTCTTTCAGCATGACAATGATCCCAAACACACCGCCCGGGCAACGAAGGAGTGGCTTCGTAAGAAGCATTTCAAGGTCCTGGAGTCTCCAGATCTCAACCCCATATAAAATCTTTGGAGGGAGTTGAAAGTCTGTGTTGCCCAGCGACAGCCCCAAAACATCACTGCTCTAGAGGAGATCTGCATGGAGGAATGGGCCAAAATACCAGCAACAGTGTGTGAAAACCTTGTGAAGACTTACAGAAAACGTTTGACCTGTGTCATTGCCAACAAAGGGTATATAACAAACTATTGAGAAACTTCTGTTATTGACCAAATACTTATTTTCCACCATAATTTGCAAATAAATTCATTACAAATCCTACAATGTGATTTTCTGGAAAAAAAATTCTCATTTTGTCTGTCATAGTTGACGTGTACCTATGATGAAAATTACAGGCCTCTCTCATATTTTTAAGTGGGAGAACTTGCACAATTGGTAGCTGACTAAATATTTTTTCCCCCCACTGTATGTAAAGAAAAAAGTATTTAATAAGATTATTTCATTCATTCAGATCTAGGATGTGTTATTTTAGTGTTCCCTTTATTTTTTTGAGCAGTGTATATTTGATTTTAAACATTTAATCGCAGTGGTGTCAATATACATATTTTTTCTTCATTTAGTGAATAACATGACTCATTTCTTTATTTTATTCAGTTCAATCCAGTTCAATTCAACTGAGTCCAATCCATTCAATGCATTTCAACAGAGTCCAATCAAATCAATTCCAATCCATTCAATATGATTCAATTTACTGGCGATTTCCAGAGAGGTGTAGGTGTGTCCGCAAATGTTGTCATTTATTAAAACTGAACTTGACATGACAGTGTGCTAATCCTCCTGCAACCTTTAGACCAGGGGTGTCAAACATACGGCCCGCGGGCCGGATCAGGCCCGCAAACGGGTTTAATCCGGCCCGCGAGATGATTTTGAATAAAAAAATAATTTTTATTTTTTTTATTTTTTTTATTTTTATTAAAGTATAAAAATGCGCTGCAATTTTTCAATAAAATAAACTGCTGTTCCAATTGCGTCCACTGGATGGCGCAATAGCAATTGTGTTAAGCAAGCAAACTGTTTATACCGGGGCAGAGCAAGTAGGTCAAGCACGTGCAGCCAATGAGCTACTTTGTTTTGCCCGCGATATTTATTACGGCTTCTACTTTTAACATTATGTGCTTTGGCACCCTCATTGCCCCAATATGTCTCTGTCAAAAAAGAGAAAAGTGGACGCAGAGTGTTCCAAGAAAAATGGTCATCCTATTTAATCACGGAATTGAATGGGAAAGCTGTATGTTTGGTGTGTTCAGAGCATGTTGCAGTGCTGAAAGAATATAACCTTCGTCGCCACTATGTGAGTCTTCATGCCGACAAATATGACAACTTTCAAGGACAGCGGAGATGAGAGAAGGTGAATGAACTGTTGGCGGGTCTGAAGAAACAGCAGTCTGTGTTTACTCACAGCCGAGACATCAGTGACGCTGCAGTGAAAGCTAGCTACCTCATTGCTAATGAAATCGCAGTGGCTTCAAAACCATTTAGTGAGGGTGAATTTGTAAAAACATGCATGATGAAGGCAGCAGAGATTGTGTGCCCTGAAAAGCGGCAGGCTTTTGCAAATATCAGCCTGACAAGAAACACAGTTGCAGACAGGATTTCCGATCTTTCAGTGGATTTGGACAGCCAGTTGAAGCAAAAAGTAAAGTCATTTATTGCGTTTTCGGTTGCAATTGATGAAAGCACGGACATTACAGATGTTGCACAACTGGCCATTTTTTCATCCGCGGAGTTGATGACACATTGACCGTCACCGAGGAGTTTGTGGAGTTGGTGCCGATGACAGATACAACGACAGCAGCTGATATTTTTACCGCACTCGTCGGCGCGCTGGACAGGGTCGGAGTGGACTGGTCCCGCGCTGTCAGCCTGGCTACAGATGGTGCGCCCTCAATGATCTGGAAAAAAGCAGGCGTTGTGACAAAGTTCAGAGAGAAAGTGCAATCTGCAAATGGAGGACGTGATTTTTTTGACTTTTCACTGTATTTTGCACCAGGAGGCTTTGTGTTGCAAGTCATTAAAGATGGATAACGTCATGAAGGTGGTCATCCAAACTGTTAATTTCATCCGATCCAGAAGCCTGAATCACCGTCAGTTTGACAGCCTTCTCAGAGAGAAAGACCACATCTATGGCCTGCCATACCACACTGAGGTAAGATGGTTAAGCCGAGGTGCTGTGCTGAGGCGTTTCTTTGATTTACGAGAAGAAATTGAACAGTTCATGGAAGAAAAGGGCAAACCAGTGTTAGAATTTCATTCCGCAGAATGGATGCCGGACCTTGCATTTATGGTGGATGTTACAGAGCACCTGAATAACTTGAACAAACAGCTGCAAGGGCGCAACAAAGTTGTCACACAGTATTATGACAGCATACGTTCTTTCAAGTTGAAGCTGTCATTGTGGGAGACGCAACTTGCCGGTGGTGATGCAGCTCACTTCCCCTGTCTGAAAAATGTGTGCGCGACCCAACATGTGGCAGACATGAAGCGGTTCAAAGATAAAATAACTGGACTGTTACGGGAGTTTGAGCAACGCTTTCAGATTTATGTTTATATGTTTTTATGTTGATGTGCTATTGTTTTTAATAGATTTTATTTTATTTGTATATTTAACCTATTCTTGACTCTGTGGTTCTTGCACTTGTTTGGGGAACAGGATTTCATAATTTGTATCTACATTTCTGCCTGAGAAATGACACCCTGATATAGTTCTGTGATCTGTGAAACAGTTCTGTTAATCACTGAGGCATTGTGTGTTTGTGTGTTCTTTTTCTTTAGAATTTTCTAATAAACTTGACGTGTTTTATGATTAATAGTGATGTTGTGCTTGTACTATTTTGGACACACTGTCCTCAGGCTCCAGCTTTATGTTGTATGTTGATCGTATTAAAACAAAGAAAACAATCTGAAGTTGTTGTTTTTAAGTTATATATACCATGATTTTTCCGGTCCGGCCCACTTGGGAATAGATTTTCCTCCATGTGGCCCCTGAGCTAAAATGAGTTTGACACCCCTGCTTTAGACCATGCGTGCTCACAGTTTCTAGTGGTTGAAGTCTTGCATTGCAAGAAGGCAAAAGTAGCCTAGTAGCTTTGTGCAGATGGGGAATATATGACGAGACTCTTATTCAGAACAAAACAACCGGTAGCCCTAGCTAAATATAATAACAAGATGCAATCATTTGCTGTTAGTGAGAAGAGCGAAAATCGATGTATATATATATTTCCTGTTTTTATTTCATTTCCATGATCATTACAGAATAAAGTCTATACTCGCCAAATATCCTATAGGCCTATAACAAGTTAGGATTGGCTACCATTCGTCCCATCTCTCATTTAATAGGACCCACTTCACAGTAGTAAATAGATCAGCTACAGTATTTCCAGCAGCCTATTTTGCTCTATGCGATCCGATCCGAAGCGCAGTTTAACGTTAGAACAGACATTTCACCTTTTCCGTTGACGTTTGTAGGCGACGTCTGAATGATGTAATGTGACATTTCTTGCGTAGACAATATTTCATTTACAAACATAATACATTATCATAATCATTGCATAATAAATTCCTCACATTTTCTGGCCATGATGAGTTCATATTCCCGATGTAGCCATACAACAAATTACCATGCGCATTTCTCATTTAATTGGGCCTATCAGAGAGGCTATTATTTAAAGTTGTTGCTCTATGCAGATGACAGGGTGCGCGGCGCGGTTTATAACATACAGCAGAATGGAACAGGTGAACAGACAGATGATCTTTTGTATTGAAGTGTGTAGGCTACTATCGTATCTGAAGATTATGCCTTTGTTAAATGTTTTTCATGACGAAATGGAATGTTGGTTATGTTAGTATAAGGTAACATATAATAGACAGGAAGTGTATTGTAAACTGGCCAGAAGAGGGAGCCCATCTTGTTGCATTGGTTATAAATAGGGGTACACGAAGAAGATAGGACAGAGCAGACATTAGAATTGGAGGACACTGCTCTCCGGACCACGCGTGTCTGTAAACTCATGCTGAAGCTTGTGGTCTGAATAAACCTTATGATCAATGTTCAGTATGAGCAGACTCCTTTTGTTGACAGCAATAATTGCCACCATTCATCATATACGACAGAATGGCGAGCTTGCCAGGAGAGATGATGCAATCCTTCTTTGCTGCATTTGGAGTCATCAGGCTAACTCAAGCTGACTTTGGTCTGGAGTCATGACCCGACTAGACACAGCTAAGTTGTTGGTTTTGTTACTGCTTATGTACACTGGAGGAGTGTACCCTTACGACCGTGTTTCGGGTGGTGTTATGGCTGTTAACTGGGAGTCTGAACGAAAATATTCTAAATTTGGTTGATGTGTAAACGCTGTTTACAACAATGGATTGTACAAATGGATTGGTAGAGAATAATGTTGGAATACGTATGCATTTTTAGGGCACCGTGAATACGGAAAGACCTCGAAACGAGGCGACTCGTAATAATTATTATTATTATTATTGAGTGGGCTACAAATCCTGTGTGAAGTGTTAGGCTTGGGCAGGTTGATTCCTTAAGCGGGAATTATGAAGTGAATGGTTGTATTTATGTTATACTCCTCCTCTGGCCGACGGGAAATTGGTTGGGGGTAACCGCTTGATATGAGATTCATCTTTCAAGGCAACAAAAAGTTAGACGGGGAGATAATTGTGATGATGATGATTTGGCCACGGTGCGGGGTGTTCATTTGTGTTGTAGGCCGCAGTTAGCTGGAGGCTAGGGCTAAGGCTGGGTTGTTACGGGTCACGTGGTACATCGTGGCTAAATGCTAATGCTACATGCTAATTGTGTTTTGTGCCACGGTGTACCTTAGGCTAAGCTAAAGGCTAATGCTACAGGCTAATTGTGTTGCGTGCTACATGCTAACGGATATCCTTAGAGATTCCATTGCGATGGATTAAAGTCTCTTAAACTTGTCACTGTCTGTAAGTCAGGTTGTATGTTTTGTGAGCGCTGTTAAATGTTGTTTGACTAGAAGGGGGAAATGGGAAGTTACAGCTGTTATTCTTTCTGTTTGGATGAGAGAGAGTAGAGAATCATTCTTTTACGGGGAAAAGGTATTTTTGAATGGTTGTGCGCATGCGTTTAATTTTGCGACACTACACTACAGAAAGGGGAGTTTATGGCACGAGATTAGGGAACGTTTTGTTTTACGGCACTAGACGGCACCACGAGGGGATGCTAAAACTCAAGCATGAGGTTAAAATGATATTTGCGCATGCGTGGGATTCTGCAAAACAACACATTGGTTAAACTGCAGGGGGGGACAGAGGAACACAGACGACGGAACAAATACGCATAAAGAGATTTTAACACGATGATTCTAGTTTAAACTGCGATTGGTTAAAGATGAAACTTGTTTTGTAGCCTATTGAATTTATAAATTAAATATAGGATAACGGATTATAATAGATTTAATTAAATAATTAAATAACGGATTAAAATAAAAAAAGGTTTTTGAGCGATCTATTTAATTCTGAGTTTAGTCTTAGAGTGAATAATGTAGAACGAATGAATATTGAATGGTTGGAAATACTCAGTGATGGCATGAACTACTAAAAGCTGTTCTTGTGTCTTTGTCCCTTGTCATGAGAGACAGGAGAGAGGGGGAGCGAGGAGATACAGGAAGTGATCACGTCACGTGGCAGAGGATCAAGTCAAAAAGGTTTTGGTACTGATTATGGTTACAAAATCTTTCCCTAACAAGATATGTGATGTTATGACGATTTTACATAGACTTGGCAAATACTATTTCATTAAAAATTGCATTTTGGATGCTCTGTGTATCACTGGGGTTTAATTACAGATGTGTTGGGAATCCAGGATGGATTGTGGATTCTTCTGTAAATTTATGATAATTAGGGGTTATAGAGCAAGGGGTTAAAGGCTTTGTTTATGGGTATTTTAGTCTGAAGATGACTAACTTGCATTTACTGGCAGTTGATGGGTTGTGGTAAGATATACTCAACACTAATTGATAAGTTGGTGACATAGGATATAGGAATAAAATTGGGTTTAATTATTCAGGATTTATTTGGAGTTGTTAGGGTTATATTAAGAATTACAGGGGGGAAGCCTATATAACTTATATAGTCTAAAATAGGATAGTTCACAATAAAGGAATATAAAGGGCTTGATATAGGGGAAAATTGACTAAAATAGTAATTATTTAACTAAGGTAGTGTTAGGAGAGACTAATGGCAGATGTTAGTATACCTTTCTCACATACGGATTCAGCAGAAAGACATCATCCAGCAGGGTGATTATGGCATCAGAGATGAAGACGAATACAAGCAGAAACGACGATGAAGATGAATCAAAACTCCAGAAGGAAGGGAATGTGATGTCTGGAAGAGAAGAGGGAGGTAAGGAGGATGGAACCTAAAGGAGATGAGGATGATGAACATGAGAGTGATTGAGAGAGGTCATGCATGGGTGGATATGACTCTGTGATCAGAAGGAAGTGGCAAGAGCAAAGATGAAGAAAGCGATGAAGATTTGGAGATTAAAGGTGCTTTATGTTCAAGAGGATTTTATCCTACAATGACTAGCAAAGAAGAAATGGAGGTATAGACCGATGCTTATCATGCCTGGATAAAGCGAATAGTTTAGAAGAAGTAACACCGCTGAAGATACAGAAGAGGAGAAACTGCTGAGGAAAGGATCCCAAGAATTGAAGAAGAAGAACACATTGAGGCCACTAGTAAGAAGATGATGGAGGATGATATTTCAAGGACAGAATTTAGAAGAGAACCTTTTGAAGAATCCTGATAGGTCAACAACAAAGAACAGGACGAAGAAACTCTGAGAAGTCAATCATACAACTGGTGGAGAAGAGAAGCTTGTGTGATGAAGAATCAGGGTGAACCAAATCAACAATCACTGTTACAGCTTCAACTGAACAATATCAAAGGCAATTGTACCAGCCAAGGGGGGACCAGATGTTCCATATCGACCGCCAGTTTCTGGACAGACACAGAATTGGAGAGGGAGAAGAACAAAGAAGAAGGAGGAATATTTCAGCTACACTTTCAGCAACTTTCAGAAGACTGGTATAATTATGGACAGATTGGGTACTTTACCTGTTCATGCAACAAGTTAGGAGGAAGAACAGAGAACCTTTTTAAGGAAGATACAGGGGCAATTCAAGATCACCTGTTAGTGTCTAGAAGAGATGAAGGGGGGTATTAGCTGAGAGCATCGATTAGAGAAGAAGAGAAAATAGCCAACAATTGAAGTAAAAACAACTGACCATTAGAAGTGATAGTGAATAGGGGAAAACTTATCTGTGTTCAGCCTAAAGAGGTTAAACATCTCACTAATTGATAACTAATTAGGATAGGGATTTGAGGTAGTACTTACTCTTAAAGTACTAATATTAGAAGATACTGTTATTGTAGTGTTGGGAAGAGAATTGAAGCGTACGAACTTTCCCAATCCCAATCACATATTCTAAAAATTTGGTGGTAAGACATTTTGTCAATAAGTCAGGGGAAAAGGTTTTAAATGTTATGAGAGAAAAGATTAGATTAAAATAAGTTAGGGGTAGGCTAGGTTGAAAGAACTCTGAGACAGTAAGCTAAGTTTCAAAGTTAGTAGTAAGACAGAGAGAGAACAGTGAGGAAGGACATTTTAAAGTTTAGTGGGAAGATATGGTAGGAGTTTAAATCAGTTAGGAGCAGATGCATTGAGAAAGTATGTGTTGCTGAATGATTTGAGGGTGATTGAGTATCTATATTTACAGTTTCCAGCAGGGAGATCAAGGTCATTATAGGTGTATTTTGTGTAATCAAAAGTTTGAAAGTCAGGGATTTAGAGATAGGACTGAGATTTGGGGAAAAGGTGACACTAGTGGTAATGGATGGAAGTACAAGGAAAGAGTTCAAAGTCTTAGGGGAAAACTGGGGGAAAACTAGGAGTAAATAAGGACATTAACACTTCAGTCTATTAGAACAACAGGGAGAAGCAATTTAACTCTTTCAACATTGATAGGTATTAAAGTCATAAATATATCGCATTTGATTATAAGGGAACCAATACAGCACCAATTTTAGGGGGAAAAATACTTATTAGGGTTTAGGATGGGGACGTTTCTCCCATATGGAGAGATAATTATGGAGAATAAGTATTGTTATCAGGACCAGGAGTAAAAGGAGGTATAGTTTAGAAGAGGGTTAGGAGTGACTGTTCACTTATGTTGCGTAATATTATAGAGAAAGGTTAGGGAGAATATATGTGTACTTATTTAGGGCAAGCATTAGAAGTTGTTCCGGTTAAGAATTATGGGTTAAAGGGCTATGTAATTCGTAAAGTGATGCCTATAATGGAAGATTTGAAATCTGTTCAAGCTTCCGCAGTCACCGAAGGAGTTCAGGAAGAGTAGATTACAGTCACTCCAACAGTAGATAAGACACAGAGGATAATGGGAATGGGAACTTTTGCACTAGAAGTAATTAGGGTTGATACAGCAGCTAAATCAACTACTTTAAGGGTAACTTTGGAAGGGATTAATGATACGATGTAGGGAGTATGACATCGACAACAACTTTTCTGAAATTAATGACTCAGGAGTTTATGTTACGGATGGAGAGGGCTGTCAATGATAGTACGAATAGGATTAAAATAGGAGAGCAGATAGAAACAATATAGATTAATCTGAAATGGAGAATATAGATTCATCATGGAAGCTGCAGGATGGGGTCTTTTGATTTTGATGACAGAGGGGGGGGGCATCTGATCAGTGCTGCTCGTTCCTCTGTTGTGAAAATTAGAGATAGATTAACTCATTCTGTAAGAATCAGTGAGGAATCTTGAGGGTTGATGTCTGTTGGGGATGCCAGCCCAAGACGTGTTAGACGGTCGCGCGGCCTCTGGCAGGTGTGGGTCAGGGTTATGCTTTGTCATGGCTGTGGTATCGGCAACAGTCATTGACAGATAAAATAATGTAGTTGTCAGACCAGTATGGTTTAAGTGTTCTTGGGTAAATGGATTACCCTATGGGAATTGTTAAATGGGAAAGGAAAATCAGGTAACAACGGTACCCTGAAGTATTCAGGTGAAATATTGAGGGCTAAAAGTTGTTTTTGTTCTAATAAAACATATGAGGTAAAGGGTGTGTTTATGGGAAGATCAGATTGGGATGTTAGATGATAACTTTGGATAAGTATGACCTTAAGGGTAGTAATGACAAATAATAGGTTACTTTTTATATATCAGGTAGTAAGAAGAGCAGGACTTTGATGGTTAAAAGATTAGCTTTTGACTGACAATGTGACTATGGGAATTTTAGAGATATTTGGTGGGTTTGTGATGATAGAGTATATTCTTACCCTATGGGGGATAGGATGTTGTTACAGGTCAACGTTGAAGCTTCCATATGAGGTTTTACCATTATAAGAGGGATAGCATTGGACACAGCTAACTCTAGGGTTAAAAGGGTGACATTACATTTACATTTTAGTCATTTAGCAGACACATGGCGACATGTCATAGTCTTCAAGCCTATCATTGAAGAATAAGTTTAAGGGAGAAGGGGGGACTTCATTCATGGTATGGTGTAACATTTGGGAAGATAATATTGATAAATATTAGTTATACTTTGAGTCCAGATAGTTCAGATAATATCACTGGGGTTATAGATGCATTATAAGGGATGCATTTGAAAGGATTTGGTTGCAAGATCAATTAGGCCAGTAGGGGCAGTGATGGGTCAGATTCTAGTTTAAGCTTTGATAACACTGTGTGATGTTTGTACTGACTTTTGAGAAAGTTATGAGATTGAGATAGGTTGGAGAAGTGGTGCCTGGAGGCAACACTCAGATGCCGGTGTTGACTGTTCCTGATCTGGATAAAGATGGACAAGTGGAACTGATGGATAAATATCATTTTGGATTATTTGATGATTTTTCAAATTGGTTTTTCAATATTAGTATGATTTTTAGTATGATTTATGAATCAAAGGGGGGAATGGATAATGTGATTCATGCATCATTTATGTATCATTTTTTAAATTCTTAGGTGAAATGGAGGTTTAATTTGAAAATGTTGTTTTGCAAAAGATACTGTTTGGTCGTTTATTTTCTTGTCATTCCAGAAGCATTTGGGAGAACATGTGGAGATTGGAATACTCAAGCAAAGACAATATGAAGGGACAATATGACTGGAGGAGATGAAACAAGGAGGGTGTGGCTGATTCCATCATCAACAAGTCCATTGGAAGAGGACACTACAGGGAGATGAAGTGTAGTGGACTACATTCCAGTGTTGGCAATGAAATATAGACATGTGTAATACATAATTGTGTCATATTCTTAGGTATTGATTTTAGTAGAATGATGTTTGATGTTATTGAATGCAGATGAGGATCTTAGATGCTTTTGTTTATTTCGATGGGGTTTAGGGACAGAAGGTTTAAGCAGGGAGAGATTTCCTTTCAGGTCCTATGGGTTGACCAGCCTGAGAGTGGATGTTTCTGGATAGGATTTTGTTTGCAGGGGAAACATGTGTATTTAATGGCATCATAGTTTCAAATGTATTTACATGGTTAATGAGGTTATCTGGAGTACCGACGGTGGTTGCCTGGGGCAGAGGGACCGTGAGAGAATTTTACTGTCTTGATTGATATGGATGGATGGCTGCTGGACAGTTTTTCGCTCTTACACTCCATAGAGATTTCTTCATATGTCATAGTAATGTATTCACACTTCATAAACAGGTATTTCATAGAAAGGTATTTACACTCTAGAGGAGAATGTGTTTGGTTTAATGTTAAAGATACTCAATGAGATAAATGGTTAATAGTCATAATCTTATTCTGTTTGTTTTCGAGACGTTTATTTCGTCTCGAAAGGGGGGAATATCGTATCTGAAGATTATGCCTTTGTTAAATGTTTTTCATGACGAAATGGAATGTTGGTTATGTTAGTATAAGGTAACATATAATAGACAGGAAGTGTATTGTAAACTGGCCAGAAGAGGGAGCCCATCTTGTTGCATTGGTTATAAATAGGGGTACACGAAGAAGATAGGACAGAGCAGACATTAGAATTGGAGGACACTGCTCTCCGGACCACGCGTGTCTGTAAACTCATGCTGAAGCTTGTGGTCTGAATAAACCTTATGATCAATGTTCAGTATGAGCAGACTCCTTTTGTTGACAGCAATAATTGCCACCATTCATCATATACGACACTACCAATAAACTCTAGTTAATTTTTATTTTTTCGAGTAGACAATGTTTCAGAATTTGTGGGCAGTGAAGCATATTTAGTTTCGGGAAAAAGTGAATGCAAAACATTACTGCATTCCAACGATCTGTTTACAGGTCCACAACAATTTGCAAGTGTTTTTGTCTTTCAGAAACGGTCAGATAGACCTACAGCAAATGTCACTGTAAAATAAAACATTCTGCCAACACCTCCAAAGACATTTGAAGTTCGCCATGGATATTTCCTTTAGATATACTGTCTGGGCCTAATTCCAATACTTCCCAACTATACAGCAAATAAGGGCGTTATTGTCACCATGAAGGGTGAATGATGGGCGTATTTCACGTGGAGTTATAATGCTCATTGTTACTCATCAAACCACAACTGAGTGTGACAAGTAAAACCTTTTGGTTGTATTCAATATCTGACACTAGCAGTAGGCAATACTCACCAATACGCCATCCATCCTCAACAGCTCCCCCTGTAGGCGGATTGGCAACATTGCTGTTCTGCAGAACGAACAAGTCGTGCTTTCCACCTGGGCACTATATTCAATAGCATATTTTGCACCTAACATCACCTATCACCTGCTCATTAAGAGTAGAAGCCTTCTCTGTTCACATAGCCTAGTTGAACTCGTTTTGGGATGGTGCTTTTATGGCGATGTGGGGGCCGTCTATTTCTCAGTTCGTATTTGGGAACCCATTGATGGCAAAGAAACCCCTCTTAACCTGTTGCGCAATGGTGGAAATTGTATGTTACAGTACGTTTTGCTGATGATTGCATCCAAAACATTGGCTCATCGAGGGATGTGAGATGCCGCTGGCCGATCGGAAAGCTCCCGCTGAAAAGTGCCCGTTGCCAAAAACCCGAGGATGGATAACACTTTGACGTGCACCCGAATGGCATGGGTTTGCCTTTCTAAAGTAGGTCTTAAATCCTCGCAATGATCCTATAAGATTTGTTTTGGGAAACGATATCTGATGAGCCAATCTGTACTTTCTGCTAAAAAGTCCCACCTGTCTCTAAAAACGTGCTCTCTGTGAAATGCTGCTTTGCCAGATCTTCCAACAGAGCAGATCAGCCATCTCTCATTGGTTTTCCATTATCTCAGTCTTTTATAGGATTTACACAATAGTTTCACTTTCACACGTACGTCATTATTACTCTCACATTTTCAACATACTGTATATTTTGGGGCGGCAGGTCGCCTGGCGGGTAGGAGCGTTGGGCCAGTAACCGAAAGGTTGCTGGATCGAATCCCCAAACTGACAAGGTAAAAATCTGTCGTTCTGCCCCTGAACAGTTAACCCACTGTTCCCCGGGCGCCGATGACGTGGATGACGATTAAGGCAGACCCAGCACCTCTCTGATTCAGAGGGGTTAAATACGGAAGACACATTTCAGTTGAATTCATTCATTCAGTTGAACAACCTACTATGTATCTCCCTTTCCCCATTCTACGCTTGACAAGCAGTTCCCTTATTCCACCACTTGGCACTGATCGTGGTCATGGGGCTGAACACTCTCAAACTAACATTTATATTGATAAATCTCACACTTTGCGTGGAAATGATCCCTTGCATGGTTTATGTACAGATTAGCGCCTATGTATGATGTAATGAATAGTAATAATAATCATTATTTTGAAAACAAGAATAATCTCAAAGTGCATAAAATAAACGAGAAAATAAAAGTTTAATAAACAACACATTAGTATTTTGGGAGGTTTGTACCAGAATTGTATTTTAGAACACAACAGGACAAAAACAAAACTATGATAAGAGGGGAGAAAAATGTCAAGTAAATAAAACCATACCTGGTTTGTTGTTACTGATGGCCACCATGGATCACTTCCTCATTTACCCTAACCACACCCCCCAATGGAGTAAATATCTACATATTATTCTGCTTTATTACTGTTTCATTCACATATTACTTCCCCCCCTGCTGCTCCCCCTATGGGCATTCCCCAACGGCCTCTTACCCTGCCCCCACCACCCAACGGCCTCTTACCCTGCCCCCACCACCACCCAACGGCCTCTTACCCTGCCCCCACCACCACCCAACGGCCTCTTACCCTGCCCCCACCACCACCCAACGGCCTCTTACCCTGCCCCCCCACCACCCAACGGACTCTTACCCTGCCCCCCCACCATCCAACGGACTCTTACCCTGCCCCCCCACCACCCAACGGACTCTTACCCTGCCCCCCCCACCACCCAACGGACTCTTACCCTGCCCCCCCCACCACCCAACAGACTATTACCCTGCCCCACCACCCAACAGACTCTTACCCTGCCCCCACCACCCAACAGACTCTTACCCTGCCCCCCCCACCCAACAGACTCTTACCCTGCCCCCACCACCACCCAACAGACTCTTACCCTGCCCCCACCACCACCCAACAGACTCTTACCCTGCCCCCACCACCCAACAGACTCTTACCCTGCCCCCACCACCCAACAGACTCTTACCCTGCCCCCCCCCCCCCCCCCCCCACCACCCAGTTGTAAATGTCTACATATTATTATCATCTTTATCTTGTCTCATTCACTTCTCTTGATTTTATTTTATTTATTTTGACCTGCGCTGTTGGAGCCCAGAGCACCAGATTTTGCGTCCCTCTCCATGTGACTAATAAACTAATCTAATCTAATTACTGATGGGATTTTAAAGTGTTTTCTAAAATTGATTATTATTATAATAATATTATTATTATTAATAGTAGCATCATAAATAATGTTATTTGTATTACTGCTGTTACCATGACAACTGTCTAGTAATCATTACTTTTAATGCTGTTAACAAATGTCAATGCTATAATATTATTTGTGCTATAAAGGCGGTTGACTTTATTGCTTTTTTCCATATTGTTAAACAACATTCTAAGTCACAATACATTCCTTTTAATTGACATGTACAACATGTATTTGACAGGGATACTGCACATCAATCAACATTTCTGTAAATGTGCCAGATTTAGCTGTAGTCCATGGGCAGGTAGATACACATAGAAAAATACAATGTTATAAAACATTTAGTAAAACATTGTGTATAGATGGGGGCTGATTGGTCCTTCAGCCACTCTCAAGTCATTGGTAAAGGGGAGAGAGGTTGAACAGCTCCTTATATGTCCTTCAGCCACTCTCAAGTCATTGGTAAAGGGGAGAGAGGTTGAACAGCTCCTTATATGTCCTTCAGCCACTCTCAAGTCATTGGTAAAGGGGAGATAGGTTGAACAGCTCCTTATATGTCCTTCAGCCACTCTCAAGTCATTGGTAAAGGGGAGAGAGGTTGAACAGCTCCTTATATGTCCTTCAGCCACTCTCAAGTCATTGGTAAAGGGGTGAGAGGTTGAACAGCTCCTTATATGTCCTTCAGCCACTCTCAAGTCATTGGTAAAGGGGTGAGGGTGAACAGCTCCTTATATGTCCTTCAGCCACTCTCAAGTCATTGGTAAAGGGGAGAGAGGTTGAACAGCTCCTTATATGTCCTTCAGCCACTCTCAAGTCATTGGTAAAGGGGAGAGAGGTTGAACAGCTCCTTATATGTCCTTCAGCCACTCTCAAGTCATTGGTAAAGGGGAGAGAGGTTGAACAGCTCCTTATATGTCCTTCAGCCACTCTCAAGTCATTGGTAAAGGGGAGAGAGGTTGAACAGCTCCTTATATGTCCTTCAGCCACTCTCAAGTCATTGGTAAAGGGGAGAGAGGTTGAAAAGCTCCTTATATGTCCTTCAGCCACTCTCAAGTCATTGGTAAAGGGGAGAGAGGTTGAACAGCTCCTTACATGTCCTTCAGCCACTCTCAAGTCATTGGTAAAGGGGAGAGAGGTTGAACAGCTCCTTATATGTCCTTCAGCCACTCTCAAGTCATTGGTAAAGGGGAGAGAGGTTGAACAGCTCCTTATATGTCCTTCAGCCACTCTCAAGTCATTGGTAAAGGGGAGAGAGGTTGAACAGCTCCTTATATGTCCTTCAGCCACTCTCAAGTCATTGGTAAAGGGGAGAGAGGTTGAACAGCTCCTTATATGTCCTTCAGCCACTCTCAAGTCATTGGTAAAGGGGAGAGAGGTTGAACAGCTCCTTATATGTCCTTCAGCCACTCTCAAGTCATTGGTAAAGGGGAGAGAGGTTGAACAGCTCCTTATATGTCCTTCAGCCACTCTCAAGTCATTGGTAAAGGGGAGAGAGGTTGAACAGCTCCTTATATGTCCTTCAGCCACTCTCAAGTCATTGGTAAAGGGGAGAGAGGTTGAACAGCTCCTTATATGTCCTTCAGCCACTCTCAAGTCATTGGTAAAGGGGAGAGAGGTTGAACAGCTCCTTATATGTCCTTCAGCCACTCTCAAGTCATTGGTAAAGGGGAGAGAGGTTGAACAGCTCCTTATATGTCCTTCAGCCACTCTCAAGTCATTGGTAAAGGGGAGAGAGGTTGAACAGCTCCTTATATGTCCTTCAGCCACTCTCAAGTCATTGGTAAAGGGGAGAGAGGTTGAACAGCTCCTTATATGTCCTTCAGCCACTCTCAAGTCATTGGTAAAGGGGTGAGAGGTTGAACAGCTCCTTATGTCTGTCAATGGTCAATGTGCTCTCACTGAGAAAACTGCTGATAGACTGAGGTGGTTGTGTTGATATCCAGCCCCTCTCATTAACCTCTATCAGGCCAACACTGTACAATATATTCATAAAATACATTTCTGTGGTTTTAAGTTGAATGCCAAATTCTCAGAGCCATTTTCCCGGACACATTCACAGTGAGTATGCAAATACAGTAAGTAAATTCCAATAACATCACAATACATGCTTACAATGCGTATACAATACATGTTTACAATGCGTATACAATGAAATTTAAAATCTAAAGTTTAAAATACACAGACATCAGGTAGGTAGGTGTGTTGGTGTGAGAGAGAGACAGAGTTGTATCAACATGTTCTGCTAGATAGAGGTCCATACCTAGGTACCTAGTGGAGGACTAACTGACCCTCCTGCTAGATAGGGGTCCATACCTAGGTACCTAGTGGAGGACTAATTGATCCTCCTGCTAGATAGGGGTCCAGCTAGGTACCTAGTGGAGGACTAACTGACCCTCCTGCTAGATAGGGGTCCAGCTAGGTACCTAGTGGAGGACTAACTGACCCTCCTGCTAGATAGGGGTCCAGCTAGGTACCTAGTGGAGGACTAACTGACTCTCCTGCTAGATAGGGGTCCAGCTAGGTACCTAGTGGAGGACTAACTGACCCTCCTGCTAGATAGGGGTCCAGCTAGGTACCTAGTGGAGGACTAACTGACCCTCCTGCTAGATAGGGGTCCATACCTAGGTACCTAGTGGAGGACTAACTGACCCTCCTGCTAGATAGGGGTCCAGCTAGGTACCTAGTGGAGGACTAACTGACCCTCCTGCTAGATAGGGGTCCAGCTAGGTACCTAGTGGAGGACTAACTGACCCTCCTGCTAGATAGGGGTCCAGCTAGGTACCTAGTGGAGGACTAACTGACCCTCCTGCTAGATAGGGGTCCAGCTAGGTACCTAGTGGAGGACTAACTGACCCTCCTGCTAGAAGATCCACACCTCCAGGAGGCTGCAGAAGGAGAGAGGCTGTGTGGCTGGACCTTTGGTTAGTTTATTGCTATTATAGTGGTCATGTTTGATTGACATTTTCTGTACATTTTTGGGAGCCTGAATTAAAGCAACAGACAACAAGACCATGTTGAACCACCCTGCCTGTCTATTCTGCCTGGTCTCCCCACACCCAGGGGTTGGCTACAACTTTAGATCTGAAGCTGTGTCCAAAGATAGGGGTCCAGCTCCCCAAGAAGGTAGATCATCCTGGAACATGACTCAGTTCCTTTTCTCAACACCATGTCGATGATGTCACGTGCCTTCTCTGCCCTCTCAGCTATCACCTTTACTGACTCCATTTCCTCCTGGTTGATGACTGTGTGTTGCAGGAGTCCGTCCAGCAGACCATCCAGGACAGGTCCTGACACTCGTCTCACAAACTCTGTCCGTACAGAACCCAGCTGCTGCTCTGTAGAACCAGTCAGACTGCTCTCAGCCGGACGCCCTGCCCCCAACACAGCACCTGAGAGAGGCAGGTTACAAAATAACTACATTTGTTCATTCACATTTCAGACATTTAGAAACAGACGTCTTTCAGGGTGACCTACAGTAAAAGTATTCATTGTATTGTTAATCTTTGCATTAAGAACACATTCTGTAACAATAACAACCTGAATCAATGAACACATCACACCACTACTGTTTCATTCATATTTAGGGTCGGTTTTCACAGACGTAGAAAAAGATGCTGGGGCATTCAGAACCAGGCTAATCTACATCACGTCCTGGAGGAGATGGCATTCAGAACCAGGCTAATCTACATCACGTCCTGGAGGAGATGTCATTGGGGCATTCAGAACCAGGCTAATCTACATCAAGTCCTGGAGGAGATGTCATTGGGGCATTCAGAACCAGGCTAATCTACATCACGTCCTGGAGGAGATGTCATTGGGGCATTCAGAACCAGGCTAATCTACATCACGTCCTGGAGGAGATGTCATTGGGGCATTCAGAACCAGGCTAATCTACATCACGTCCTGGAGGAGATGTCATTCAGAACCAGGCTAATCTACATCAAGTCCTGGAGGAGATGTCGTTCAGAACCAGGCTAATCTACGTCAAGTCCTGGAGGAGATGTCATTGGGGCATTCAGAACCAGGCTAATCTACATCAAGTCCTGGAGGAGATGTCATTGGGGCATTCAGAACCAGGCTAATCTACATCACGTCCTGGAGGAGATGTCATTCAGAACCAGGCTAATGTACAGTTGAAGCCAAATACATTTAAACTCAGTTTTTCACAATTTCTGACATTTAATCCTAGTAAAAATTCCCTGTCTTAGGTCAGTTAGGATCACCACTTTATTTTAAGAATGTGAAATGTCAGAATAATAGTAGAGAGAATGATTTATTTCAGCCTTTATTTCTTTCATCACATTCCCAGTGGGTCAGAAGTTTACATACACTCAATTAGTATTTTTTACATTCACATTTTAGTCATTTAGCAGACGCTCTTATCCAGAGCGACTTACAATTAGTGAGTGCATACAGTGGGGAAAAAAAGTATTTAGTCAGCCACCAATTGTGCAAATTCTCCCACTTAAAAAGATGAGAGAGGCCTGTAATTTTCATCATAGGTACACGTCAACTATGACAGACAAATTGAGAAAAGAAAATCCAGAAAATCACATTGTAGGATTTTTAATGAATTTATTTGCAAATTATGGTGGAAAATAAGTATTTGGTCACCTACAAACAAGCAAGATTTCTGGCTCTCACAGACCTTTAACTTCTTCTTTAAGAGGCTCCTCTGTCCTCCACTCGTTACCTGTATTAATGGCACCTGTTTGAACTTGTTATCAGTATAAAAGACACCTGTCCACAACCTCAAACAGTCACACTCCAAACTCCACTATGGCCAAGACCAAAGAGCTGTCAAAGGACACCAGAAACAAAATTGTAGACCTGCACCAGGCTGGGAAGACTGAATCTGCAATAGGTAAGCAGCTTGGTTTGAAGAAATCAACTGTGGGAGCAATTATTAGGAAATGGAAGACATACAAGACCACTGATAATCTCCCTCGATCTGGGGCTCCACGCAAGATCTCACCCCGTGGGGTCAAAATGATCACAAGAACGGTGAGCAAAAATCCCAGAACCACACGGGGGGACCTAGTGAATGACCTGCAGAGAGCTGGGACCAAAGTAACAAAGCCTACCATCAGTAACACACTACGCCGCCAGGGACTCAAATCCTGCAGTGCTAGACGTGTCCCCCTGCTTAAGCCAGTACATGTCCAGGCCCGTCTGAAGTTTGCTAGAGTGCATCCAGAAGAGGATTGGGAGAATGTCATATGGTCAGATGAAACCAAAATATAACTTTTTGGTAAAAAAGCATGGGAGTGAAAACATCCTACTTTGGGGCTGTTTTTCTGCAAAGGGACCGGGACGACTGATCCGTGTAAAGGAAAGAATGAATGGGGCCATGTATCGTGAGATTTTGAGTGAAAACCTCCTTCCATCAGCAAGGGCATTGAAGATGAAACGTGGCTGGGTCTTTCAGCATGACAATGATCCCAAACACACCGCCCGGGCAACGAAGGAGTGGCTTCGTAAGAAGCATTTCAAGGTCCTGGAGTCTCCAGATCTCAACCCCATATAAAATCTTTGGAGGGAGTTGAAAGTCTGTGTTGCCCAGCGACAGCCCCAAAACATCACTGCTCTAGAGGAGATCTGCATGGAGGAATGGGCCAAAATACCAGCAACAGTGTGTGAAAACCTTGTGAAGACTTACAGAAAACGTTTGACCTGTGTCATTGCCAACAAAGGGTATATAACAAAGTACTGAGAAACTTTTGTTATTGACCAAATACTTATTTTCCACCATAATTTGCAAATAAATTCATTAAAAATCCTACAATGTGATTTTCTGGATTTTTTCTCTCTCATTTTGTCTGTCATAGTTGACGTGTACCTATGATGAAAATTACAGGCCTCTCTCATCTTTTTAAGTGGGAGAACTTGCACAATTGGTGGCTGACTAAATACTTTTTTTCCCCACTGTACATTTTTCATACTGGCCCCCCGTGGGTATTTGGTAGCATTGCCTTTAAATTGTTTAACTTGGGTCAAACGTTTCGGGTAGCCTTCCACAAGCTTCCCACAATAAGTTGGGTGAATTTTTGCCCATTCCTCCTGACAGAGCTGGTGTAACTGAGTCAGGTTTGTAGGCCTCCTTGCTCGCACACGCTTTTTCCAGTTCTGCCCACACATTTTCTATAGGATTGAGGTCAGGGCTTTGTGATGGCCACTCCAATACCTTGACTTTGTTGTCCTTAAGCCATTGTGCCACAACTTTGGAAGTATGCTTGGGGTCATTGTCCGTTTGGAAGACCCATTTGCAACCAAGCTTTAACTTCCTGACTGATGTCTTGAGATGTTGCTTCAATATATTCACATAATTTTCCTTCCTCATGATGCCATCTATTTTGTGAAGTGCACCAGTCCCTCCTGCAGCAAAGCACCGCCACAGCATGATGCTGCCACCGTTCTTCACGGTTGGGATGATGTTCTTCGGCTTGCAAGCCACCCCTCTTTTTCCTCCAAACATAATGATGGTCATTATGGCCAAACAGTTCCATTTTTGTTTCATCAGCCCAGAGGACATTTCTCCAAAAAGTACGATCTTTGTCCCCATGTGCAGTTGCAAACCGTAGTCTGGCTTTTTTATGGCGGTTTTGGAGCAGTGGCTTCTTCCTTGCTGAGCAGCCTTTCAGGTTATGTCGATATAGGTCTCATTTTAGTGTGGACATAGATACTTTTGTACCCGTTTCCTCCAGCATCTTCACAAGGTCCTTTGCTGTTGTTCTCAGATTGAGTCGCACTTTTCGCACCAAAGTATGTTAATCTCTAGGAAACAGAACGCGTCTCCTTCCTGAGCGGTATGACGGCTGCGTGGTCCCATGGTGTTTATACTTGCATACTATTGTTTGTACAGATGAACGTGGTACCTTCAGTCATTTGGAAATTGCTCCCAAGGATGAACCAGACTTGTGGAGGTCTACACATTTTTTTCTGAGGTCTTGGCTGATTTATTTTGATTTTCCCATGATGTCAAGCAAAGAGGCACTGAGTTTGAAGGTAGGCCTTGAAATACATCCACAGGTACACCTCCAATTGACTCAAATTATGTCAATTAGCCTATCAGAAGCTTCTAAAGCCATGACATACTTTTCTGGAATTTTCCAAGCTGTTTAAAGACACAGTCAACTTAGTGTCAAATATAATCAAATCAAATTTTATTGGCCACATGCGCCGAATACAACAGGTGCAGACATTACAGTGAAATGCTTACTTACAGCCCTTAACCAACAGTGCATTTATTTTTAACAAAAAAGTAAAAATAAAACAACAACAAAAAAGTGTTGAGAAAAAAAGAGCAGAAGTAAAATAAAATAACAGTAGGGAGGCTATATATACAGGGGGGTACCGGTGCAGAGTCAATGTGCGGGGGCACCGGCTAGCTGAGCTAGTTGAAGTAATATGTACATGTGGGTAGAGTTAAAGTGACTATGCATAAATAATTAACAGAGTAGCAGCAGCGTAAAAGGATGGGGTGGGGGGGGGCAGTGCAAATAGTCTGGGTAGCCATGATTAGCTGTTCAGGAGTGTTATGGCTTGGGGGTAGAAGCTGTTGAGAAGTCTTTTGGACCTAGACTTGGCACTCCGGTACCGCTTGCCGTGCGGTAGCAGAGAGAACAGTCTATGACTAGGGTGGCTGGAGTCTTTGACAATTTTGAGGGCCTTCCTCTGACACCGCCTGGTATAGAGGTCCTGGATGGCAGGAAGCTTGGCCCCAGTGATGTACTAGGCCGTACGCACTACCCTCTGTAGTGCCTTGCGGTCGGAGGCCAAGCAGTTGCCATACCAGGCGGTGATGCAACCAGTCAGGATGCTCTCGATGGTGCAGCTGTAGAATCTTTTGAGGATCTGAGGACCCATGCCAAATCTTTTCAGTCTCCTGAGGGGGAATAGGCTTTGTCGTGCCCTCTTCACGACTGTCTTGGTGTGTTTGGACCATGATAGTTCGTTGGTGATGTGGACACCAAGGAACTTGAAGCTCTCAACCTGTTCCACTACAGCCCCGTCGATGAGAATGGGGGCGTGCTCAGTCCTCTTTTTTTTTTCCTGTAGTCCACAATCATCTCCTTTGTCTTGGTCACGTTGAGGGAGAGGTTGTTATCCTGGCACCACACGGCCAGGTCTCTGACCTCCTCCCTATAGGCTGTCTCATCGTTGTTGGTGATCAGGCCTACCACTGTTGTGTCGTCAGCAAACTTAATGATGGTGTTGGAGTCGTGCCTGGCCATGCAGTCATGGGTGAACAGGGAGTACAGGAGGGGACTGAGCACGCACCCCTGAGGGGCCCCCGTGTTGAGGATCAGTGTGGCAGATGTGTTGATACCTACCCTTACCACCTGGGGGCGGCCCGTCAGGAAGTCCAGGATCCAGTTGCAGAGGGAGGTGTTTAGTCCCAGGATCCTTAGCTTAGTGATGAGCTTTGAGGGGACTATGGTGTTGAATGCTGAGCTGTAGTCAATGAATAGCATTCTCACGTAGGTGTTCCTCTTGTCCAGGTGGGAAAGGGCAGTGTGGAGTGCAATAGAGATTGCATCATCTGTGGATCTGTTGGGGCGGTATGCAAATAGGAGTGGGTCTAGGGTTTCTGGGATAATGCTGTTGATGTGAGCCATGACCAGCCTTTCAAAGCACTTAATGGCTACAGACGTCAGTGCTACGGGTTGGTAGTCATTTAGGCAGGTTATCTTAGAGTCCTAGGGCACGGGGACTATGGTGGTCTGCTTGAAACATGTTGGTATTACAGACTCAGTCAGTGACATGTTGAAAATGTCAGTGAAGACACTTGCCAGTTGGTCAGCACATGCTCGGAGTACATGTCCTGGTAATCCGTCTGGCCCTGCGGCCTTGTGAATGTTGACCTGCTTAAAAGTCTTACTCACATCGGCTACGGAGAGCGTGATCACATAGTCATCCGGAACAGCTGGTGCTCTCATGCATGCTTCAGTGTTGCTTGCCTCGAAGCGAGCATAGCATTTAGCTCGTCTGGTATGCTCGTGTCACTTGGCAGCTCGCGAGTGCGCTTCTGTAATAGTTTTCAAGCCCTGCCACATCCGATGAGCGTCAGAGCCAGTGTAGTACGATTCAATCTTAGTCCTGTATTGACTCTTTGCCTGTTTGATGGTTCGTCGGAGGGCATAGCGGGATTTCTTATAAGCGTCCGGGTTAGAGTCCCGCTCCTTGAAAGCGGCAGCTCTACCCTTTAGCTCAGTGCGATGTTTCCTGTAATCCATGGCTTCTGGTTGGGGTATGTACGTACAGTTACTGTGGGGATGACATCATTGATGCATTTATTGATGAAGCCAGTGACTGATGTGGTGTACTCCTCAATGCTATCTGAAGAATCCCGGAACATGTTCCAGTCTGTGCTAGCAAAACAGTCCTGTAGCTTAGCATCTGCATCATCTGACAACTTCCTTATTAACAGAGTCACTGGTGCTTCCTGCTTTAGTTTTTGCTTATAAGCGGGAATCAGGAGGATAGAGTTATGGTCAGATTTGCCAAATGGAGGGCGAGGGAGAGCTTTGTATGCGTCTCTGTGTGTGGAGTAAAGGTGGTCTATAGGTTTTTTTCCTCTGGTTGCAGATTTAACATGCTGGTAGAAATTAGGTAGAACGGATTTAAGTTTCCCTGCATTAAAGTCCCCGGCCACTAGGAGCACTACATCTGGATGAGCGTTTTCCTGTTGATTTATGGCCTTATACAGCTCATAGTGTGTATGTAAACCTCTGACCCACTGGAATTGTGATACAGTGAACTATAAGTGAAATAATCTGTCTGTAAAGAATTGTTTGAAAAATTACTTGTGTCATGCACAAAGTAGATGTCCTAACCGACTTGCCAAAACTATAGTTTGTTAACAAGACATTTGTGGAGTGGTTGACAAACGAGTTTTAATGACTCCAACCTAAGTGTATGTAAACTTCCGACTTCAGCTGTAGATTGATAATGCTTTTATCAATTTACCAATTACGGAGTCTTCAGACCCCTACACTTTTTCCACATTTTGTTACGTTACAGCCTTATTATAAAATTGATTAACTACATGTTTTTCCTCATCAATCTACACACAATACCCCATAATGACAAAGCGAAAACAGGTTTTTGCAAATGTTTACAAATGTATTAAAAATAAAAGACAGAAATACCTTATTTACATAAGTATTCAGACCCTTTGCTATGAGACTCGAAATTGAGCTCAGGTGCATCCTGTTTCCATTGATCATCCTTGAGATGTTTCTACAACTTGATTGGAGTCCAATTGTGGTAAATTCAATTGATTGGACATGATTTGGAAAGGCACACACCTGTCTATATAAGGTCCCACAGTTGACAGTGCATGTCAGAGCAAAAACCAAGCCATAAGGTCGAAGGAATTGTCCGTAGAGCTCCGAGACAGGATTGTGTCAAAGCACAGATCTGGGGAAGTGTACTAAAACATTTCTGCATCATTGAAGGTCCCCAAGAACACAGTGGCCTTCAACTTTCTTAAATGGAAGAAGTTTGGAACCACCAAGACTCTTCCTAGAGCTGGCCGCCCGGCCAAACTGAGCAAGCGGGGGAGAAGGGCCTTGGTCAGGGAGGTGACTAAGAACCCAATGGTCACTCTGACAGAGCTCCAGAGTTCCTCTGTGTAGATGGGAGAGCCTTCCAGAAGGACAACCATCTCTGCAGAACTCCACCAATCAGGCCTTTATGGTAGAGTGGCCAGACGGAAGCCACTCCTCAGTAAAAGGCACATGACAGCCCGCTTGGAGTTTGCCAAAAGGCACCTAAAGGACTCTCAGACCATGAGAAACAAGATTCTCTGGTCTGATGAAACTAAGATTGAACTCTTTGGCCTGAATGCCAAGCGTCACATCTGGAAGAACCCTGGCACCATCCCTACGGTGAAGCATGGTGGTGGCAGCATCATACTGTGGGGATGTTTTTCAGCGGCAGGGGCTGGGAGACTAGTCAGGATCGAGGGAAAGATGAACTCAGCAAAGTACAGAGAGATCCTTAATGAAAACCTGGTCTAGAGCGCTCAGGACCTCAGACTGGGGCCAAGGTTCACCTTCCAACAGGACAACGACCCTAAGCACACAGCCAAGACAACGCAGGAGTGGCTTCGGGACAAGTCTCTGAATTTCCTTGAGTGGCCCAGCCAGAGCCTGGACTTGAACCCGATCGAACATCTCTGGAGAGACCTGAAAATAGCTGTGCAGCGACGCTCCCCATCCAACCTGACAGAGCTTCTGCAGAGAAGAATGGGAGAAACTCCCCAAATACAGGTGTGCCAAGCTTGTAGCGTCATACCCAAGAAGAATCGAGGCTGTAATCGCTGCCAAAGGTGTTTCAACAAAGTACTGAGTAAAGGGTCTGAATACTTATGTAAATGTGATATTTCAGGTATTTTTTTATATATACATTTGCAACAATGTCTAAAAACCTGTTTTTGCTTTGTCATTATGGGGTATTTTGTGCAGATTGATGAGGGGAAAAAACGATTTTATCAATTTTATAATAAGGCTGTAACGTAACAAAATGTGGAAAAATTAAAAGGGTCTGAATACTTTCTGAATGCACTGTAACTCTCATGTTTACTTACTTGTTGAATGGGTGGCAGTGATGTATTCATCTGAAAGATAAACAAAATGAGTTTATATCACTCTAAATAGCATCTGTTACAAAAGTACAAAGTTATGATTGACATATGCTCCTACCTTGTGATACCACTTCTTTCCATGCTATCCTCTCATCATCACCGAATAACTCCATCTCAATGTCAACCCCTGTCATTTTCACAACCGCCTTGAAAAAGCTTGGTGTGGAGTCTCTATGTATGAGATGAATCTTCTGGAGAGAACGAGAGAGAGATTGCTTGCAATGTAAACATATGTTTCCCATGCCAATAAAGCCATTTGAATTGAGAGCCATCGAGCGACAGAGAGCAATGGATAGAAATGTGACTTAAAATGTCAGATTCATGTTCTTAGTCTACTAAAACTGTACCTGTGGATTGATGTAGGTAGAACAGGGAATGTTCAGTCTGAAGAAACTATTCAGTTTGAAGGCCTGCTCTGGTCTTGTGATGAGAACCCTTGAAGACCCTTGAGACTTTTCCTGTTGTTCCACAGCCTGCGAAACGAGGCATGAAATACACAGCCAGTCAATGTATAGTCTTATTCAAACAATATTCAGAAAACTAGCAACACACTATTATCTTCATGTTATGAGTGTCAACATAAACCGTACCACTGCTTAGTTAAGGTCACCTCTAAAAGAATGGTACCTCACCTGTATTTGGCTGGGGTTACTGGGGAACAGGTATAGGCGTGGAATTAGTGTTTGCTTTTTCACTGTCATATAGAGCATCAGCTCACAGTGGACATCTATGTTCCGCGAAAAGATATAGCTCAGTATAACAGAGATAAGTGAGAACTTAGGATGGAGAATTTTGGCATGGAATCTGGTGACCTCATGCACTTCCTCAACAGACACTCCATGTTCCTCTACATGAAAAATCTTCATCTCATTCCTCAGGGAAGGGTTGGTCCCTGAACAACACAATAAAAAGGAGACAGAAAGACAAATATTGTATTATTCAAACAACTAAAACACAAAGAATATGCGGTACCAGATCACAGTAAACTCAAACTCCCAGAATATTCATTTATTCATTCAGGAAGTGAAACTCAGTTACATGGAAATGTCTTTCTGAATACTATGTCTATATGGTTTTACCTAAACAGACAAAGTGTGGCAGATGAACTTCCTCCAGTTCACCTAACTCCATAGTGATGTCTAGCAATGGACCACCTTGTCCGTACTGCATGTCTTTCAGAAGTTGACTGTAGGGTTCCCAGTTCCTGAAGTGATACTTCAGAATGACATCTCTCTCACACACCCAGCGGAGCCCAGACACTGTGCACTCATAACGCCCTTTGGGTGTCCTGTGCCTGAGGGCAACAACAAGATATGGTAGAGAGGGTCAATCGTCAAATGGAGAGGTTGGATTAGAAGCCTATTCCCAAAGGTAATGGGGAAATACACTAGCAAGTGGAATGAAATGTTAAAAGTAGTTATTTTACCTGAACATTTTCACTCCATGGACAGTGGAAGTCAAGGGTTCAATCTTAAGCCACTGTGTGGAGTCCTGAACATGGACAAGCATGTCAGTTATACATATGGGGCCAGTTTCCTGGACACAGATTGAGTCTAGTGCTGGACTTCAAGCATGATCAATGGAAGTTTCAATAGAAAGTTATTTAAGGTCCAAGACTAGGCTTAATCTTTGTCCGGGAAACTGGCCCATTAAATGAACAAAGTAATTTATCTAATGTATTTATTCAATGTTACATGGAATGCTGGTGATTGATCCAATTAAACTGTCTAATGACAAAATATGACAGTTAAAATCCTGCATTCCTACAAGCAGAACACAGGACTGTCTATATCCCAGTATGAATGGTTGGTCAGTACACACCTGGCTTTCAGACTGTGTTTATATTACTAAAGCAGAACACAGGACTGTCTATATCCCAGTATGAATGGTTGGTCAGTACACACCTGGCTTTCAGACTGTGTTTATATTACTAAAGCAGAACACAGGACTGTCTATATCCCAGTATGAATGGTTGGTCAGTACACACCTGGCTTTCAGACTGTGCCTGACTCCTGAAGGTATGTAAAAGTGAGAATTGACATTATGACTTACCTCAACATGGTCACAAGTCTTACAGCTCTGAGGAATCCCTGAAGTCAAAAGTAGTTGTTATTTAAAATGGACAATCTCATGTAATAATGAATTAATAAATATTAAATAGACTTGTAATAAAAATGAATGTAAGTGAGCAACAGTCTCAGAATGTACACTCATTATCATACCATAATCTGACATTAGTGTTATATTAATGAATGTTTGTGGAAGCAGGAAACAACATGGTTCTGGTCCATGTTTTGTAGATGTTGGGGGCCTGATTTCTGGTAGATCCCAGGATGAGAGTTTAAAGGTAGAGTCAGCTAAATGATGTTGTACGAGCAGCACCGCAGATATTGTGATGAGCAAGATGCCTGACTTCTCTCTCACACAGTATCTGCCCATGTGCACGGGTTCTCTTCACTCTTACAGCGTGGTAGCCACGGGACCAAAACAGAGGAGTTTAGCATCGCGCTCCAACGCCCTTAGTTGTTGTAGAAGTTTACCCACTATGATGTTTACTTTGTGCATCTACATCATATTGCTGACTCTACCTTTAAGTTTGTTTTGACCAAATATATCATGATTATGTTCCTTGCCTGGGACTCAAGAACGCTTTAATCGTATTTTGATTTTAAAACAATTATCAGTTAACACTCACATATCTGGTCTCTGGTGTTCTCAGGTCCAGGCTTGATACAACACTCTCCACCATGGTCTCTGGTGTTGGGAAAGCAGAAGGATAGACTGTGATTAAACTAAAAACAACATATAAAGGCTTTATATAGCATACATACAGTCTTCATAAGCAATTCAAAGGGTGTATAAAGGGTGACAGAACAGCTCCCTATGTAGGGTGCATTGCCAAATGTGACATAACACTATGTCAACTTCCATGAAGTCAATACTGACAGTGACATTACAGGTGACATTGCTTATCTTGATGAAAGCCCCTAGAGACGTGAAGTCACCAGGTATCATTTTAACAGGTTCTGATGCCCTCTTGTGGTTAGAGTGAAACTGACACTACAGTGAGACATAGGAGAGGAAACATCTGTACATCCAACAGAACACATTAAAACACACCACTACTACTAATCGAACTGTCTGTAGGTCCAACAGAACACATTAAAACACACCACTACTACTAATCTAACTGTCTGTAGGTCCAACAGAACACATTAAAACACACCACTACTACTAATCTAACTGTCTGTAGGTCCAACAGAACACATTAAAACAAACCACTACTACTAATCTAACTGTCTGTAGGTCCAACAGAACACATTAAAACAAACCACTACTAATCTAATTGTAGGAATGATTCCAGAGGAAATCAAATGATAAAACATTGCTATGACTCACCTTTGAATGTGTTGGTCATCTATCTGACACAGGGTCACTGAGGAGGAGGAATAAACCCCAAACCCAAACCCAGGATAGAGGGGTTCAGTGAATGTGGTGTGTTCTGTGTAAAGGTGTGTCAGTGTACCAGAGGAGGACACACTATAGAAGGACAAAGTACCAGCTGGCCAGTCCAGATACACTCCAACTCTGTTAGGAACAGGACCAGGGATGGATCTGCTGACTCCAGCATGGTAAAAGTAATATCCACTGTCAGAGCAGAATAAACACCAGGACTTCCTATTGGCTCCAATCCAACTGTCATCCTCCTTTCCCTTTCCCTTCCTCTTCATTCCTTTGTACGCTAAACCAATGTGAGAAATGTCATCATCCCTCTCCACCTCCCAGTAATAACGAGATCCAGATAAGCCTTCTCTGCAGAGAACTTGGGGAATATGGTCAAATCTGTCTGGATGGTCTTCATAATGCTGCTTCTCCTCCACCCGTGTCACCTTCCTGTTCCCCTCAGACAATATCAGGACTGGGTTTGCTGTATTTGGGTCCAGGGTGAGATGACAGGCATCTGTAGACAAAAGGAGAGTTTAATCAAACCACATCTTCATATAAAATGTTGTTTTTGTAGGTACAGAACAAGTATTGATTAGTTCCAATGTTACTATTAGTTCTGAAAATGCAGTTAATTAGGATTGAATAGACTTACATTTCCTCAGCCCTGGTTTCAGCCTGAACTCTCCACCATGATCCACACTGTAGGAGAAACAGGTTATTGACTGACAGAGACCTAATAAAGCAGTCAACATTTAAACCATATTGTTGTGTTCTGGTGCACTATCCAAGTTCATTACTAGAGAAATACAGGTATTCTATCCTACATACTGCATACAGAACAGAGTACAATTCATTACTAGAGAAATACAGGTATTCTATCCTACCTACTGCATACAGAACGGAGTACAATTCATTACTACAGACATACAGGTATTCTATCCTACCTACTGCATACAGAACAGAGTACAATTCATTACTAGAGACATACAGGTATTCTATCCTACATACTGCATACAGAACAGAGTACAATTCAATACTAGAGACATACAGGTATTCTATCCTACCTACTGCATACAGAACAGAGTACAATTCATTACTAGAGACATACAGGTATTCTTTCCTACCTACTGCATACAGAACAGAGTACAATTCCAACAGGATATCAGAGATGCAGAAGAAGAGTATTCATGTGGTGATGATGTATGCTGTGTTGGAGTGCTAAGCCTGCTGGGTAAACTTCCCCTGTATTCTACCATCATGTCCTCATGTTACTGAACCTACTACACTACATAGGACACAACCACTGCTCACACTATTAGGACATCTATTCTGACTTACTTCAGCTTAATCAGTTTATCTGTGGGATCCACCAGAGCAGCTGAAAGCAGTCCCCCTGCAGAGTCTCCTGGGTGATTGTAGCTCAGGTCCAGCTCTTTCAGGTGGGAGGGGTTTGACCTCAGAGCTGAAGACAGAGCAGCACAGCCCTCCTCTGTGACCAGACAGCCAGACAGCCTACAGAGAGACACAACAGCTGGCTAGGTTGGTGGACTGGTGTCAATCATCTTGTAGGACACCCATACATTTGTCCATGACACAAACATTTTAAAGAAACATCAGATGTTCAGAGTATTTGTTTTACTAAGCTCAGTACCGACCTGACTAAAACAGCTGTACTTACCCCAGTGTGTGTAGTTTACAGTCTGGATCCTCCAGTCCAGCAGAGGGCAGTATAACTCAGCTCAGTACCGACCTGACTGAAACAGCTGTACTTACCCCAGTGTGTGTAGTTTACAGTCTGGATCCTCCAGTCCAGCAGACAGCAGTGTAACTCCTGAGTCCTGCAGGTCATTGTCTCTCAGCTCCAGTTGTTTCAGTTGTGAGTTGGATGAACTCAGGACTGAGGCCAGATCTGAACAGCAACCCTCTGTCAGACCACACTGACCTAGACTAGAGGGCAGAAGAGCACATGATTAACAAATGTTTAAAACATCCACATAATAACTAATACTGAAGAAAGTTAACTCACACTAGTGTCTGTATGTTGCAGAGTGCACTGGTTAGTCCAACACAGAGCAGCTCCACTCCTCTGTCTCCCAGGTCATTGTAGCTGAGGTCCAGTTCTCTCAGGGGGGAGTTTGGTGTCTGCAGAGCTGAAGCCAGAGTCTCACAGGATTCATATGTGAGTTTACAGCCAGACAGTCTGGAGAGAGGAGATATGTTGATACACTGTTAAATATGCAAAGCTTTAATAATAATGAGATGCATTAAGATAATAACAGAAGGACACATGATTAACCAATGTTAAAAACATACTAACTCACTCAAGATATTCACCTTAGTTTTATATATGTTATGTATGTTTCTGGATATGTCCCAAAAATGTTAAAATAATGTTACAAACATACACATACTAACTATACTGAACAGAAATATAAACCCAACATGTAAAGTGTTGGTCCCACGTTTCATGAGCTGAAATAAAAGATCCCAGATATGTTCCATATGCACAAAAGCTTATTTCTCTCAAATGTTGTGCATACATTTGTTTAGATCCCTGTTAGTGAGCATTTCTCCTTTGTTAAGATAATCAATTTTGTTAAGATAATCCATTCACCTGACAGGTGTGGTATATCAAGAAGCTGATTAAACTGCATGATCATTACACAGGTGCACCTTGTGCTGGGGACAATAAAAGGCCACTCTGAAATGTGCAGTTTTGTCACACAACACAATGAAACAGATGTGTCAAGTTTTGAGGGAGTGTGCAATTGGCATGATGACTGCAGGAATGTCCACCAGAGCTGTTGCTAGAGAATTTTATGTTAATTTCTCTTCCATAAACCGCCTCCAACATCGTTCTACCGGCCTCACAACCGCAGACCATGTGTAAACACGCCAGCCCAGGACCTCCACATCCGGCTTCTTCACCTGCAGGATGGTCTGAGACAAGCCACCAGGACAGCTGATTTAACTGTGGGTTTTCACAACCGAATAATTTCTGCACAAACTGTCAGAAACCGTCTCAGGGAAGCTCATCTGCGTGATCGTCATCCTCACCAGGGTCTTGACCTGACTGCAGTTTGGCGTCGTAACCGCCTTCAGTGGGCAAATGCTCACCTTCGATGGCCACTGGCACACTGGAGAAGTGTGCTCTTCACGGATGAATCCCGGTTTCAACTGTACCGGGAAGATGGCAGAAAGCGTGTATGGCGTCGTGATGGCATTGTGTGGGCAAGCGGTTTGCTGATGTCAACGTTGTGAACAGAGTGCCCCATGGTGGCGGTGGGGTTATGGTATGGGCCGGCATAAGCTACGGACAATGAACAAAATCACATTTTATGGATGGCAATTTGAATGCACAGAGATACCGTGATGAGATCCTGAGGCCCATTGTCGTGCAATTCATCTGCCACCATCACCTCATGTTTCAGCATGATAATGCACGGCCCCATGTCGCAAGGATCTGTATACAATTCCTGGAAGCTGATAATGTCCCAGTTCTTCCATGGACTGCATACTCACCAGACATGCATGTTTTGGATGCTCTGGATCGACGTGTACGACAGCATCTTCCAGTTCCCGGCAGTTTCCAGCAACGTCGCACAGCCATTGAAGAGGAGTGGGACAACATTCCACAGGCCACAATCAACAGCCTGATCAACTCTATGTGAAGGAGACGTGTCGCGCTGCATGAGGCAAATGGTGGTCACACCAGATACGGACTGGTTTTCTGATACACACCCATACTTATATTTTTTAAGGTATCTGTGACCAACAGATGCATATCTGAATTCCCATTTATGTGAAATCCATAGATTAGGGCCTAATGAATTTATTTCAATTGACTGATTTCCTCATATGAACTGTAACTCAGTAAAACCTTTCAAATTGTTGCATGTTGCGTTTATATTCTTGTTCAGTATATAGTACATTCATAATATATAAACGCTCACAGTGGATACTGAAGATAGTTAACTCACACTAGTGTCTGTATGTTGCAGAGTGGACTGGTTAGTCCAACACAGAGCAGCTCCACTCCTCTGTCTCCCAGGTCATTGTAGCTGAGGTCCAGTTCTCTCAGGGGGGAGTTTGGTGTCTGCAGAGCTGAAGCCAGAGTCTCACAGGATTCATATGTGAGTTTACAGCCAGACAGTCTGGAGAGAGGAGATATGTTGATACACTGTTAAATATGCAAAGCTTTAAGAATAATGAGATGCATTAAGACAATAACAGAAGGACACATGATTAACCAATGTCAAAAAAATACTAACTCACTCAAGACAATTAATCTTAGTTTGATATATTTATCACATTTTATGTATGTTTCTTCATATTTACCAAGACGTTCAAATAATGTTAAAAACATACACATACTAACTACATACATAATATATAAACACTCACAGTGGATACTGAAGATATTTAACTCACACTAGTGTCTGTATGTTGCAGAGTGGACTGGTTAGTCCAACACAGAGCAGCTTCACTCCTCTGTCCCCCAGGTGATTGTAGCTGAGGACCAGTTCTCTCAGGGGGGAGTTTGGTGTCTGCAGAGCTGAGGCCAGAGTCTCACAGGATTTATATGTGAGGTCACAGTGATCCAGTCTGGAGAGAGGAGATCATCTATTAGATATACAAATCCTTCAGAATAATGATAATGTATACATCAACTCAATAGCAGAACTTACAGTGGTCTCTTGCAGGTTTTCACTACTGGCAGCAACTTCTGATAACCTTCCACTGATGTGTTGTATGTCTTCAGGTCAAACTCCTCCAGCACCTCCTCTGACATCAGTAACAGGTAGGCCAGGGCTGAACATTGGTCAGGTTTTAGTCTTGTTTCTGAAAGAGTTCCTGATCGCAGGGAGGTTTGCATTTCTTCAACTAGAGAGTTGGCACCAAGTTCATTCAGACAGTGGAACAAGTTGATGATCCTTTCTGGTGAGGATTCCCTTTCGATCTTGTCTGAAAGGTACCTGACTGTTCTCTCAACTGTTTCCTCATTGCTCTGTGTTGTACTTCCTGTCTGTGTCAGAAGGCCTCGTAACAGATTCTGATTGGACTCCAGTGAGAGACCCAGAAGGAAGCGGAGGAACAGGTCCAGGTGTCCATTCTCACTCTTCAAGGCCTGGTCCACTGCTCTCCTGTTTAAGTCATACAACGGGTCTGACTTCTTGTCTCTGTACTGTTGTGTGATGACATTTTGGAGTAGGTATGGAGTGGCTGCGACTGCTTTGTGGGGGGAAACATTTTCCTTCTTGTCCAGACATGATTCTAAAGCATGCACTGCTGCTAGAAACTCCTGAATGCTCAGATGCACAAAGCTGTAGACCTTGTCTTGGTACAGCCCAGATTCTTCTTTAAAGATCTCTGTACACAATGCTGAGTACTCTGATGCCTCTGTGACATCAAGGCCACACTCTCTCAGGTCCTCCTCATAGAAGATCAGGTTGCCCTTCTGCAGCTGTTGGAAAGCCAGCTTTGCCAGTTTCAGGATCATCTCTTTGTCTGACTGAGACAGTTCCTTTGGGTTTGTCTCTGTGGCTTTGTTGTACTTCTTGTTCTTCACAATGATTTGGATGAGCGTGAAGTGTGTGAACATCTGGGTCAGAGTTTTGGGGACTTCATCCTTCTCTGCCTCCTTCAGCATCATCTCAAGGACAGTGGCTGATATCCAACAGAAGACTGGCATGTGGCACATGATGTGGAAGCTCCTTGATGTTTTTATGTGTTTGATGATTTCATTGGCCAGATTCTGATCTGTGATTTTCTTCCTGAAGTACTCCTCCTTCTGTGGATCATTGAACCCTCGTACCTCTGTCACCTGGTCAACACACTCAGGTGGGATCTGATTGGCTGCTGCAGGCCGTGAGGTTATCCAGAGGAGAGCAGAGGGAAGCAGATTCCCCTTGATGAGGTTTGTCAGCAGCACGTCCACCGAGGTTGGCTTCGTGACATCACAGCACTTCTCATTGTTTTTGAAGTCTAGAGGAAGTCGACACTCATCCAGACCATCAAAAATGAAAACAGTTTTGGTTTCACCATCTTCAATGCTGTCAATCTCTTTCAGCTCTGAGAAGTAGTGGGAAAGAAGTTGCATCAGACTGTATTGGTCCTTTTTCAGGTTCAGATCACG
>NW_028163107.1:0-33608 GCF_964263955.1 Coregonus lavaretus | reverse complement strand
GTCCATCTCCAGGGCAGCGAAGGTAGAGAAGAGGGGGAATTAGGGACATGGCATAGTTAGAATTCTGTTGCTACTGAAGAGCGTAGTGTGAACTTCAGGACACAGACCATAGCTCATTCTTTCTCCCTATATAGCTGCTTCACTTGTAATCAGGGGTTTGGATGAGGAGGCTTGGCTGGGCATTTTCTTATGACATGCATTATTTCAATTAGGCCCAGAGAATTATCCCTACGGAAGAGCTGCAATGCTTTACTTGTAATCAGGGTTTGGAACCGAAATTATTTTCCAATCGTTCCTTTCTGTTCCTTTTTAAACCTCTGAAATCCGCACACTGCTCTGAGCATCAAGAGCAGTGATACTATCAAGAGCAGTGATACTATCAAGAGCAGTGATACTAGCTAGAGCAGTGATACTATCAAGAGCAGTGATACTATCAAGAGCAGTGATACTACCAAGAGCAGTGATACTATCAAGAGCAGTGATACTATCAAGAGCAGTGATACTAGCTAGAGCAGTGATACTCTCAAGAGCAGTGATACTATCAAGAGCAGTGATACTACCAAGAGCAGTGATACTAGCTAGAGCAGTGATACTATCAAGAGCAGTGATACTATCAAGAGCAGTGATACTCTCAAGAGCAGTGATACTACCAAGAGCAGTGATACTAGCTAGAGCAGTGATACTATCAAGAGCAGTGATACTAGTTAGAGCAGTGATACTATCAAGAGCAGTGATACTATCAAAAGCAGTGATACTATCAAGAGCAGTGATACTAGCTAGAGCAGTGATACTATCAAGAGCAGTGATACTATCAACAGCAGTGATACTACCAAGAGCATTGATATTACCAAAAGCAGTGATACTAGCTAGAGCAGTGATACTATCAAGAGCATTTATATTACCAAGAGCAGTGATACTATCAAGAGCAGTGACACTTTCAAGAGCAGTGATACTATCAAGAGCATTGATATTACCAAGAGCAGTGATACTATCAAGAGCAGTGATACTATCAACAGCAGTGATACTATCAAGAGCAGTGATACTAGCTAGAGCAGTGATACTATCAAGAACATTGATATTACCAAGAGCAGTGATACTATCAAGAGCAGTGATACTAGATACTATCAAGAGCATTGATATTACCAAGAGCAGTGATACTATCAAGAGCAGTGATACTATCAAGAGCAATGATACTATCAAGAGCAGTGATACTATCAAGAGCATTGATATTACCAAGAGCAGTGATACTATCAAGAGCAGTGATACTACCAAGAGCAGTGATACTATCAAGAGTATTGATATTACCAAGAGCAGTGATACTATCAAGAGCAGTGATACTATCAACAGCAGTGATACTCTCAAGAGCAGTGATACTATCAAGAGCAGTGATACTACCAAGAGCAGTGATACTAGCTAGAGCAGTGATACTATCAAGAGCAGTGATACTACCAAGAGCAGTGATACTATCAAGAGCAGTGATACTATCAAGAGCAGTGATACTATCAAGAGCAGTGATACTAGCTAGAGCAGTGATACTAGCTAGAGCAGTGATACTAGCTAGAGCAGTGATACTATCAAGAGCAGTGATACTATCAAGAGCAGTGATACTAGCTAGAGCAGTGATACTATCAAGAGCAGTGATACTATCAAGAGCAGTGATACTATCAAGAGCAGTGATACTATCAAGAGCAGTGATACTACCTTCTCATCTTATTCAACTGTTACCACACCACCTGCAACAAAGATAGCTCAGATGTGCGATTGCCTTCTGAAATCTACATTATTTTTACATTTAGCTCGAAATTAAATGACTTCACCAATTGGTGCGGATACAAGCTGTTGTTTACATGCATTGGACCGACAAGTGTAGGGCAAGAGATGTGACTGAATTATGCGGGTGGGGAGAGAACGAGAGAGGGTGGAGGAGGAGGCTTGGCTGGGCATCTTCTTATGACATGCATTATCTCAATTAGGCCCACAGAATTATACCTACGGAGGAGCGGATTCTATGAAGTAACTTTGAATGTCTTTGAACTTCCGAGAGTTGGCTTAACGTTGGACCAGAGCTAGCTAGCAATAACAAGCTTGTGTTTGCAGAGCAGCACCAGAATTAAAATACAAACATGTCTTACCTTTTTTGTAGATAATGAATCCAGCGTGAAACGTGATTACTAAAGTATCCTTAATTAACTAGCATTGAAAAAGTGAATCCATTCTTCACTAATTAAGAATCTCTCTCCCTATTTCTTAATCATGCTTTTTAAAGTCAGTAAGCTACAGTAACCTATGCTTTGGAGGGGGAGGGGCAGGTATGTAGCCTACACACACACAGGCAGATTTCCAACTGGCAGGCAGACACTGAACTAAGTTTCAGATTTTTTTTGTGGGACTAGAGAAAAAAAAATGCCCGGAACGTAAAATAACTTTATTAACTGTTTCCTGTTTTGCTTTTAAAATAACGGTTCTGTTCCGGAACGGTATAGATCACTTTCATTCCCGGGTTCTGATTCTGTTCCTCAAAACATTTAGTTATTTTCAGTTTTTCTCCTCCCTCAACCAGTTCCAACACCTGCTTGTGATGCAGGGTTAGTAGTGAAGCGATAGTGGGTGAAATCATAAGAAAATACAGTCATTAAAGTAAAGATTGTCATGGTGTTGAGGTGTGTTAAAGGTCTCCTTGCCTGTGTCCCAATTGGCACCCTAAATGGCACCCTGTTCCCATAGGGCTCTGCTAACAAGTAGTGCACTATGTAGGGAATTGGGTTTCCATTTGGAACGTAGACCCAGTGTTGATGGCCATTAATCTGAAAATTGCACATTTTTTGACTCCATCTGGCAGCTGCGTGCGCGTCGATCAGACTGACTGAGGACTCCATAGATCCCTTTTTGTTTTCAACCCCAGCCCCCAGGGCCCTTTTCTTCTCCCGGCCGGCTGGTCCATCCCCCAAATGTTTCCCCCTGCAGCCAGCTGAGCCCCTGATGAGTACGGTAAAGGTTGCAATGAGTAATTTAAAAGTGTCATTAGAAACAACGAGGAAGCAGAAACTATATGCTCTGTAGTAGTCTGACTGGGTAACTCTGGTATAGAAGACCGCTTGTTAGCCACATATCTAAGGCTGTTCTAAGATGGCTGTGCAGGTGGGAAGATAATGGATTTTGCCCCTCTTGCTAAGTTGAGGGTCTTTGGTCTTCGGTTGGCTTTGGTCGGGTTCATATAGCCTAAGCTTTCTCAAGATGTAATTTATTTTTCAATGTGTCAGTTTGGTCTGTTAGAGAAGTTCTTGACTTCTCCAGATCATCTTTACTACACATTTGGAGACTGTTAAGTCTGTCACTCTTCTGAAAGTAGCCTTCCACTTGCAGAGCATTTCTAGTTAACGACAAATTAAATGACAATGTTCTCAGGTTTTGAACACATCCTGGAGGTTGTCATTAAGTGTGTCCCAAATGGTAACCTATTCCATATATAGTGCACTACTTTTGACCATGGCCCGTAGGGTATTAGTGCACTACATAAGCGATAGGGTGACATTTATGACTCCGATAATTTTCCCTGCTATGAGGTAACCCTCCATTGTTACTGAATCCACCTCAAGGATAAGTGGTGGTGAAGTGGCACACCGTAGCATGTACATACTGCTTTGTAAATCCTGTATTCACAACAAAGGGTTTTAGTGTAAAAATGTGTTTGGTCTCTGTTAAATCACGCTGATGATCTTGATGATAGTCATTAAAGCAGTGAATAGTTTGGATGTGCATTTATAAACTCCCGAGTTATTTCTGATACTCGTATGTCCACTGTATTATGATATTGTGTTGTTAATCTCTGCGTGTCAGGCTCTGAGAAAAGTTTAACTCAGATATTTTAGTTTTCACACATTTCTTCTGCTGCATCTATCTATCTATCTATCTCTCTCTATCTCTCTCAATTCAATTTCAATTCAATTTCAGTTTAAGGGCTTTATTGGCATGGGAAACGTATGTTAACGTTGCCAAAGCAAGTGAAGTAGATAGTAAACAAAAGTGAAATAAACAATAAATATTAACAGTAAACATTACACTCAGAAGTTCCAAAAGAATAAAGACATTTCAAATGTCATATTATGTATATATACAGTGTTGTAACAATGTGCAAATACTTAAAGTAAAAATGGGAAAATAAATCAACATAATATGGGTTGTATTTACAATTGTCACGATCGTCAGGGAGAGACCAATGCGCAGCGTTGAAGGTGAACATATTTCTATTTATTAGGGTATGATCACACGATCAAAATAACAGACGAAAACGTGATGTCTACGGTTTAACACAAACCAAATAAGAACAAGAAACCACAAACACAAAGTGAAAGACAGACAGTTAAATATGGCTCCCAATCAGAGACAACCAGCTGACACTCGTTGCCTCTGATTGGGAGTCACTCAGGCCAACATAGAAATACAAACATAGAATTACACACCCTGGCTCAACATAACAGTGTCCCCAGAGCCAGGGCGTGACAACAATGGTGTTTGTTCTTCACTGGTTGCCCTTTTCTTGTGGCAACAGGTCACAAATCTTGCAGCTGTGATGGCACACTGTGGTTTTTCACCCAGTAGATAAGGGAGTTTATCAAAATTGGGTTTGTTTTCTAATTCTTTGTGGATCTCTGTAATCTGAGGGAAATATGTGTCTCTAATATGGTAAAACATTTGGCAGGAGGTTAGGAAGTGCAGCTCAGTTTCCACCTCATTTTGTGGGCAGTGTGCACATAGCCTGTCTTCTCTTGAGAGCCAGGTCTGCCTACGGCGGCCTTTCTCAATAGCAAGGCTATGCTCACTGAGTCTGTACATAGTCAAAGCTTTCCTTAAGTTTGGGTCAGTCACAGTGGTCAGGTATTCTGCCACTGTGTACTCTCTGTTTAGGGCCAAATAGCATTCTAGTTTGCTCTGTTTTTATTGTTAATTCTTTCCAATGTGTCAAGTAATTCTCTTTTTGTTTTCTCATGATTTGGTTGGGTCTAATTGTGTTGTTTTTGTTGTTGTCCTGGGGCTCTGTGGGGTCTGTTTGTGTTTGTGAACAGAGCCCCAGGACCAGCTTGCTTAGGGGACTCTTCTCCAGGTTCATCACTCTGTAGGTGATGGCTTTGTTATGGAAGGTTTGTGAATCGCTTTCTTTTAGGTGGTTGTGGAATTTAACGGCTCTTTTCTGGATTTTGATCATTAGCGGGTATCGGCCTAATTTTGCTCTGCATGCATTATTTGGTGTTTTACATTGTACACAGAGGATACTTTTTGCAGAATTCTGCATGCAGAGTCTCAATTTGGTGTATTTCCCATTTCATGAATTCTTGGTTGGTGAGCGGACCCCAGACCTCACAACCATAAAGGGCAATGGGTTCTATAACTGATTCAAGTATTTTTTGCCAGATCCTAATTGGTATGTCACATTTTTTGTTCCTTTTGATGGCATAGAAGGCCCTTGCCTTGTCTTATCATTTTTGTCTTACTGAGATTTACTGTCAGGGCCCAGGTCTGACAGAATCTATGCAGAAGATCTAGGTGCTGCTGTAGGCCCTCCTTGGTTGGGGACAGAAGCACCAGATCATCAGCAAACATTAGACATTTTACTTCAGATTCTAGTAGGGTGAGGCCTGGGGCTCTGTGGGGTCTGTTTGTGTTTCTCTCTCTCGCTCTCTCTCGCTCTCTCTCGCTCTCTCTCGCTCTCTCTCGCTCTCTCTCGCTCTCTCTCGCTCTCTCTCGCTCTCTCTCGCTCTCTCTCGCTCTCTCTCGCTCTCTCTCGCTCTCTCTCGCTCTCTCTCGCTCTCTCTCGCTCTCTCTCGCTCTCTCTCGCTCTCTCTCTCCCGAGTGGCGCAGTGGTCTAAGGCACTGCATCGCAGTGCTAGCTGTGCCACTAGAGATCCTGGTTCGAATCCAGGCTCTGCTGTAGCCGGCCGCAACCGGGAGACCAATGGGGCGGCGCACAATTGGCCCAGGGTAGGGGAGGGAATGGCCGGCAGGGAGGTAGCTCAGTTGGTAGAGCATGGCGTTTGCGACGCCAGGGTTGTGGGTTCGATTCCCACGGGGGGCCAGTATGAAAAGAATAATGTATGCACTAACTGTAAGTCGCTCTGGATAAGAGCGTCTGCTAAATGACGTAAATGTCTCTCATGGTAACACAGGAATGTTTTGGAGTAGTTGCTGCTTTTGTAAAAACTAATGGGGATCCAAATAAACAAATGTGTGTGTGTGTTAAGGGGGGATGGGGGGTCTCAGATGAGTGGGCATCATTGTTGAGGCTTCACTTGAATGTTAGAAATAGCTGTGTTTCTGCATCCCAAATGGAACCCTATTCCCATTTTAGTGCACTACTTTTGACGAGGGCCCATAGAGCATAGGGTGCCATTTGGGACAGACCCTGAGTCTGTAAAATGTTTGCCCTTTCCTTTCCTTTGTCCTATGTTCTCTTGTCACGTCTCCTCCCATTGCTCCCCTCCGGCGCTCTGATTAAACACCACAGATTATATTTAGAGGGAACCACAAACTAAAATTCAGGCTAACATGATTTAGTGTGTTTAGCTGATGTGGGTCTATGGTCAGTGTAGCTGTGATGTGTTTTGGACCGACAGACGCCAGCTAGCTAGGATGAAAGACAATGACCACATTGTAGAAGCTGAAAAGGAAACCTTTGGTCCTTTTACTTATTGATGATCATGACGGAAAGAAGAAAAGGAATGGTATTGGTACACAGCCTATGGGTAAACTGGATGGCTTTAGCTCCTGTGCAAAAGACATTGGTCTCAATGGGACTCCCTGATTAAATAAAGGTTCAATAAATATATGTGGAATTGTGGGGAAGGTATACATTGATGGGTTGATTAAAAAACCTTGAATAAACTACTGCTCAGTCCAGTCCCCATTGTAATAGCCTGTGGGTGTGAGGAAGGACAGGTGAACCATGACGACCATGACGCTGTAATGCCAGCGCCATCTCCCAGTGACAGGGGGCCTTCTGGGCGGCCATCTTGCTGAGTGGCACCATACTGCTCTCCATTGTGACCTAATGAACTGGAATGAAGGTCAAATTAACAGTGAATCAGGTCAAATTAATAGTGAATCAGGTCAAATTAACAGTGAATCAGGGTAAATCAGCAGTGAATTAACAGTGAATCCGGTTAAATAACAGTGAATCAGGTTAAATTGATTTGAGTTAAAGGGAGAAGAGGGTGTCAGAAGGGACGTTCAGAGGAATCCTGTTTGTGTCCCGAACGGCACCCTATTCCTTATATAGTGCACTACTTTTGATAACAGCCCTATGGGCCCTGGTCTAAAGTAGTGCACTACATAGGGAATAGGATGCCATCAATATGCTCCCCATCCCATGACCAAGTATAATCACATTCTATTAGCGCTGGAATTCCAGTCGCCCTTCAGGGCTGCTAGCTAGCTAACTGTGTTAGATCTGCTAGCTAGCTGACTGTGTTAGATCTGCTAGCTAGCTGACTGTGTTAGATCTGCTAGCTAGCTGACTGTGTTAGATCTGCTAGCTAGCTGACTGTGTTAGATCTGCTAGCTAGCTGACTGTGTTAGATCTGCTAGCTAGCTGACTGTGTTAGATCTGCTAGCTAGCTAACTGTGTTAGATCTGCTAGCTAGCTAACTGTGTTAGATCTGCTAGCTAGCTGACTGTGTTAGATCTGCTAGCTAGCTGACTGTGTTAGATCTGCTAGCTAGCTAACTGTGTTAGATCTGCTAGCTAGTTGACTGTGTTAGATCTGCTAGCTAGCTGACTGTGTTAGATCTGCTAGCTAGCTGACTGTGTTAGATCTGCTAGCTAGCTGACTGTGTTAGGGTCACACTGCCTGTCTGAAATATTGTGAGAATGACAGGGCAGGCTGTCCCGGACACTGCCTGTCTGAAATACTGTGAGGATGACTTGGCAGGCTGTCCCTGACAAATGGCACCCTATTCCCTATATAGTGCACTACTTTTGAACAGGACCCTGTTCAAAAGTTGTGCATTTTGTAGGGAATAGGGTCCCATTGAACGCAAGCATAGTTAATTATTTCCCTTTAAAACACCACAGATTATATTTAGAGGGAACCACAAACTAAAATTCAGGCTAACATGATTTAGTGTGTTTAGCTGATGTGGGTCTATGGTCAGTGTAGCTGTGATGTGTTTTGGACCGACAGACGCCAGCTAGCTAGGATGAAAGACAATGACCACATTGTAGAAGCTGAAAAGGAAACCTTTGGTCCTTTTACTTATTGATGATCATGACGGAAAGAAGAAAAGGAATGGTATTGGTACACAGCCTATGGGTAAACTGGATGGCTTTAGCTCCTGTGCAAAAGACATTGGTCTCAATGGGACTCCCTGCTTAAATAAAGGTTCAATAAATATATGTGGACTTGTGGGGACGGTATACATTGATTAAAAAACCTTGAATAAACTACTGCTCAGCCAGTCCCCATTGTAATAGCCTGTGGGTGTGAGGAAGGACAGGTGAACCATGACGACCATGACGCTGTAATGCCAGCGCCATCTCCCAGTGACAGGGGGCCTTCTGGGCGGCCATCTTGCTGAGTGGCACCATTCTGCTCTCCATTGTGACCTAATGAACTGGAACTAAATGGTGTCTCTACCACACCTGATCCTGGCCATCCCCCACTGTCAGACACCCACTGGGTGTCCCTGCCTCTGTTTCCCTTTCTCTGTTTCCCTGCCTCTGTTTCCCTTTCTCTGTTTCCCTGCCTCTGTTTCCCTGCCTCTGTTTCCCTGCCTCTGTTTCCCTGCCTCTGTTTCCCTACCTCTGTTTCCCTGCCTCCGAGGGGAGGCGAGAGGGGAGGCTAGGATAACACAGTGTACATTTGTGAATGGCGACAGTGGCATGGGGGTTTTAATGTACGCTGTCCTGTCCCCCCCTCCCTCTCTCCCACTTCCATCTGTGTCACCCCATTGTGGTTCCTTACTCCATACCGCCTCCCCCACCTCCGCCCCATTTCCCCCCCCCCCCCCCCTCTGCGCTTGATGAGCTTGGGTCAGGGTCAAGATGATATTATGACATCGATGAAGTCAACTCAGGTCAGATACTGTAGATCAGATGCTGTAGATCAGATACTGTAGATCAGATTCTGTAGATCAGATTCTGTAGATCAGATTATGTAGATCAGATACTGTAGATCAGATTCTGTAGATCAGATACTGTAGATCAGATTCTGTAGATCAGATTCTGTAGATCAGATTCTGTAGATCAGATACTGTAGATCAGATTCTGTAGATCAGATTCTGTAGATCAGATTCTGTAGATCAGATTCTGTACACCCTCAGTGCATGAAGTGACATCCTAGCCTCCCACGCATAGGCCACTTTCTGTCCCTAACACTACAACTAAATATAACAACTAAATAGAAATTATTTCATGAAACTCAAACTAAATAAAAACTAGTAAAGTAAGTCTGAAAACTAACAAGCTAAGCTTGAAATAAAAATCTAAAAACGAATAGAAATAAAAACGAATATAAAATCACCCAGCTATTTACATTTGAGTCACATTGCAGACGCTCTTTTCCAGATCGACTTACAGTTAGTGAGTGCATACATTTTTATTTTATTTTCATACTGGCCCCCCGTGGGAATCGAACCCACAACCCTGGCGTTGCAAACACCATGCTCTACCAACTGAACTACACAGGACCTTTAATAACCTTAATGCTGCATCTTTTCTTCTAGGGAGTTTTTCCTAGCCACTGTGCTTCTGGTTGGCTTGCTCTTTGGGGTATAAGCCAGGTAAAAAAAAAGTTAAACTGCTGGTGTAAAAAGGGCTTTATAAAATAAACATGATTGATTGATTCATAACAAGTCCTCTTCTCTCTTTCTCTCTCTCTCTCTCCTCAGACTCCTCCCCAGCTGTAGGGGCTCCAGTGGGTGTCTGTGAGTAAGTGACACCCTCCATCGATCCCTCCATCATGCTATTGGTGTGTGTGGCCTGGCTGGGCCTTGTGTCCCTGGGTTGGGACCAGGGCTGTTCAGCCGTCAGCACCACCAGAGCCCAGGGAGGCCTCAGGGGACGCATACAGAGGGACCGCAGGAACATCAGGCCCAACATCATCCTCATCATGACCGACGATCAGGACACAGAGCTGGGTAAGAATGATGGACTGACCCCCTGGAGCTCTGGAGGTGGTCCTGTGCTCTACATGTTGGAAGAGCTTCCTTATCTGTATGAATCATCTCTCTCTCTCTCTCTCTCTCTCTCTCTCAATAATTAGCATAGTCTCCCAGACATGTAATATTAAATTGAAGACATAAATAAGCCCAAACAGACATCTGGCTTAGAGATGCTGTGCGGTGCAGGGTTTGTTTGTGTTCACAGCATGCATAATGGATTATGATTACTACTTACCAGGGCCGTGCACAGACCTTTCAAGGGGAAGGTGCTTTTTACTTTCACAATGAATATCTTGAAATTCATAACATGCTAAATGAGTCTGTCGCGAAAAGATTTGCATTTTTCAGCATAGGCTTATTGATTTCTGCGACAACACGCTCACTAATCACAAATTGTAAGCAAGCTAGTTGTAGTGCCTCAGCAAGAGAGGGTAGGTAGCTACCAGCTGATCATTGATGCGTGTAGGCCAGGGTTCTTCAATTCCGGTCCTGGAGGGCCGAAACACTTCTGTTTTTTATTTCTACCTGGTAGTTAATTGCACTCACCTGGTGTCCCAGGTCTGAATTAGCCCCTGATTAGAAGGAGGGGCTGAAAAACAGTGGTGTCTCGGCCCTCCAGGACCGGAATTGAAGAACCCTGGTGTAGGCTGTCAGCCAACCAGACCCTAATATTGTTGATGATGGAAATCAAATGTAATTCTGCTACGGGCCGTACTGTTGATATTTAAACTAGGTCGCTTGCTAGTTACTACACACACTTGACCGGTGACCGCATCTCAAGCGATGCATGTTTCGATGCCTGCAAACTGAGAAAAAGGCACAATCGGGTGCACACGAGCTCCATACAGGGCAGTCCAATCGACCGGGTGTGGGGTGCCAACGACGACTTAGGGGCAATGGGTTCAGAACAACAACAACAAAAACAGAATAATATATATATTTGAACAGTGAGAGACAGAATAACAACAAAAAAATCCAGAAAAACGCATGTCAAAAATGTTATAAATTGATTTGCATTTTAATGAGGGAAATAAGTATTTGACCCCCTCTCAATCAGAAAGATGTCTGGCTCCCAGGTGTCTTTTATACAGGTAACGAGCTGAGATTAGGAGCACATTCTTAAAGGGAGTGCTCCTAATCTCAGTTTGTTACCTGTATAAAAGACACCTGTCCACAGAAGCAATCAATCAATCAGATTCAAAACTCTCCACCATGGCCAAGACCAAAGAGCTCTCCAAGGATGTCAGGGACAAGATTGTAGACCTACACAAGGTTTGAATGGGCTACAAGACCATCGCCATGATCTCAAGGCAGCTGGGACCATAGTCACCAAGAAAACAATTGGTAACACACTGCGCCGTGAAGGACTGAAATCCTGCAGCGCCCGAAAGGTCCACCTGCTCAAGAAAGCACATATACAGGCCCCTCTGAAGTTTGCCAATGAACATCTGAATGATTCAGAGGAGAACTGGATGAAAGTGTTGTGGTCAGATGAGACCAAAATCGAGCTCTTTGGCAGCAACTCAACTCGCCGTGTTTGGAGGAGGAGGAATGCTGCCTATGACCCCAAGAACACCATCCCCACCGTCAAACATGGAGGTGGAAACATTATGCTTTGGGGGTGTTTTTCTGCTAAGGGGACAGCACAACTTCACCGCATCAAAGGGATGATGGACGGGGCCATGTACCGTCAAATCTTGGTTGAGAACCTCCTTCCCTCAGCCAGGGCATTGAAAATGGGTCGTGGATGGGTATTCCAGCATGACAATGACCCAAAACACACGGCCAAGGCAACAAAGGAGTGGCTCAAGAAGAAGCACATTAAGGTCCTGGAGTGGCCTAGCCAGTCTCCAGACCTTAATCCCATAGAAGATCTGTGGAGGGAGCTGAAGGTTCGAGTTGCCAAACGTCAGGCTCGAAACCTTAATGACTTGGAGAAGATCTGCAAAGAGGAGTGTGACAAAATCCCTCCTGAGATGTGTGCAAACCTGGTGGCCAACTACAAGAAATGTCTGACCTCTGTGATTGCCAACAAGGGTTTTGCCACCAAGTACTAAGTCATTTTTTGCATAGGGGTCAAATACTTATTTCCCTCATTAAAATGCAAATCCATTTATAACATTTTTGACATGTGTTTTTCTGGATTCTTTTGTTGTTATTCTGTCTCTCACTGTTCAAATAAACCTCCCATTAAAATTATAGACTGATCATGTCTTTGTCAGTGGGCAAACATACAAAATCAGCAGGGGATCAAATACTTTTTTCTCTCACTGTATATATACTGTATACAGTTGAAGTCGGAAGTTTACATACACTTATGTTGTAGTCATTAAAACTCGTTTTTCAACCACTCAACAAATTTCTTGTTAACAAAGTATAGTTTTGGCAAGTCGGTTAGGACATCTACCTTGTGCATGACAGAAGTAATTTTTCCAACAATTGTTGATAGACAGATAATTTCACTTAAATTCACTGTATCACAATTCCAGTGGGTCAGAAGTTTACTGTGCCTTTAAACAGCTTAGAAAATCACAGAAAATGATGTTGTGGCTTTAGAAGCTTCTGATAGGCTAATTGACATCACTTGAGTCAATTGGAGGTGTACCTGTGGATGTATTTAAAGGCCTACCTTCAAACTCAGTGCCTCTTTGCTTGACATCATGAAAAAATCAAAAGAAATCAGCCAAGACCTCAGAAAAAAAAAGTTTCATCCTTGGGAGCAATTTCCAAATGCCTGAATGTACCACGTTCATCTGTACAAACAATAGTACGCAAGTATAAACACCATGGGACCACGCAGCCGTCATACCGCTCAGGAAGGAGACGCATTTTGTCTCCTAGAGATGAATGTACTTTGGTGCAAAAAGTGCAACTCAATCCCAGAACAACAGCAAAGGACCTTGTGAAGATGCTGGAGGAAACAGGTACAAAAGTATATATATCCACAGTAAAACGAGTCCTATATCAACATAACCTAAAAGGCCGCTCAGCAAGGAAGAAGCCACTGCTCCAAAACCTCCATAAAAAAGCCAGACTACGGTTTGCAACTGCACATGGGGACAAAGATTGTACTTTTTGGAGAAATGTCCTCTGCTCTGATGAAACAAAAATATAACTGTTTGGCCATAATGACCATCGTTATGTGGAGGAAAAAGGGGGTGCCTAGCAAGCCGAAGAACACCATCCCAACCGTGAAGCACGGGGGTGGCAGCATCATGCTGTGGGGGTGCTTTGCTGCAGGAGGGACTGGTGCACTTCACAAAATAGATGGCATCATGAGGAAGGAAAATTATGTGGTTATATTGAAGCAACATCTCAAGACATCAGTCAGGAAGTTAAAGCTTGGTTGCAAATGGGTCTTCCAAATGGACAATGACCCCAAGCATACTTCCAGAGTTGTGGCAAAATGGCTTAAGGACAACAAAGTCAAGGTATTGGAGTGGTCATCACAAAGCCCTGACCTCAATCCTATAGAACATTTGTGGGCAGAATTGAAAATGCATGTGCGAGCAAGGAGGCCTACAAACCTGACTCAGTTACACCAGCTCTGTCAGGAGGACTGGACCAAAATTCACCCAACTTATTGTGGGAAGCTTGTGGAAGGCTACCCAAAACGTTTGACCCAAGTTAAACAATTTAAAGGCAATGCTACCAAATACTAATTGAGTGTATGTAAACTTCTGACCCACTGGGAATGTGATGAAAGACATAAAAGCTTAAATAAATCATTCTCTCTACTATTATTCTGACATTTCACATTCTTAAAATAAAGTGGTGATCCTAACTGACCTAAGACAGGGAATTTCTACTAGGATTAAATGTCAGGAATTGTGAAAAAACGGAGTTTAAATATATTTGGCTAAGGTGTATGTAAACTTCAGACTTCAACTGTATATACCTCCACCCTGTCACACCCTGGCTCTGGGACTCTACAGGTAAAAGTCAGTAAATTAGAATATTTTGAAAAACTTGATTTATTTCAGTAATTGCATTCAAAAGGTGTAACTTGTACATTATATTTATTCATTGCACACAGACTGATGCATTCAAATGTTTATTTCATTTAATTTTGATGATTTGAAGTGGCAACAAATGAAAATCCAAAATTCCGTGTGTCACAAAATTAGAATATTACTTAAGGCTAATACAAAAAAGGGATTTTTTAGAAATGTTGCCCAACTGAAAAGTATGAAAATGAAAAATATGAGCATGTACAATACTCAATACTTGGTTGGAGCTCCTTTTGCCTCAATTACTGCATTAATGCGGCGTGGCATGGAGTCGATGAGTTTCTGGCACTGCTCAGGTGTTATGAGAGCCCAGGTTGCTCTGATAGTGGCCTTCAACTCTTCTGCGTTGTTGGGTCTGGCATTCTGCATCTTCCTTTTCACAATACCCCATAGATTTTCTATGGGGCTAAGGTCAGGGGAGTTGGCTGGCCAATTTAGAACAGAAATACCATGGTCCGTAAACCAGGCACGGGTAGATTTTGCGCTGTGTGCAGGCGCCAAGTCCTGTTGGAACCTGAAATCTCCATCTCCATAGAGCAGGTCAGCAGCAGGAAGCATGAAGTGCTCTAAAACTTGCTGGTAGACGGCTGCGTTGACCCTTGATCTCAGGAAACAGAGTGGACCGACACCAGCAGATGACATGGCACCCCAAACCATCACTGATGGTGGAAACTTTACACTAGACTTCAGGCAACGTGGATCCTGTGCCTCTCCTGTCTTCCTCCAGACTCTGGGACCTCGATTTCCAAAGGAAATGCAAAATTTGCTTTCGTCAGAAAACATGACTTTAGACCACTCAGCAGCAGTCCAGCTCTTTTTTTCCTTAGCCCAGGTGAGACGCTTTTCGCGCTGTTTCTTGGTCAACAGTGGCTTGACACGAGGTATGCGGCAGTTGAAACCCATGTCTTTCAAGCGTCTCTTGGTGGTGGATCTTGAAGCCCTGACTCCAGCAGCTGTCCACTCCTTGTGAATCTCCCCCACATTTTTGAATGGGTTTTTTTTCACAATCTTGACTAGGGCGCGGTGATCCCTATTGCTTGTACACTTTTTCTGACCACAGTTTTTCCTTCCCTTTGCCTCTCTATTAATGTGTTTGGACACAGAGCTCTGAGAACAGCCAGCCTCTTCTGCAATAACCTTTTGTGTCTTTCCCTCCTTGTGCAATGTGTCGATGGTCGCCTTTTGGACAGCTGTCAAATCTGAAGTCTTCCCCATGTTTGTGTAGGCTTCAGAACTGGACTGAGAGACCATTTAAAGCCCTTTGCAGGTGTTTTGAGTTAATCAGCTGATTATTTTGTGGCACCAGGTGTCTTCAAAATGTAACCCTTACACAATATTCTAATTTTGTGACACACGGAATTTTGGATTTTCATTTGTTGCCACTTCAAATCATCAAAATTAAATGAAATAAACATTTGAATGCATCAGTCTGTGTGCAATGAATAAATATAATGTACAAGTTACACCTTTTGAATGCAATTACTGAAATAAATCAAGTTTTTCAAAATATTCTAATTTACTGACTTTTACCTGTATATGTTGAGCCAGGGTGTGGATATTCTATAGGTTGTATTTCTGTGTTGGCCAGAGTGGTTCCCAATCAGAGGCAACGAGTGTCAGCTGTGGCTGGTTGTCTCTGATTGGGAGCCATATTTATAGAGGCTATTTGCCCACAAATGTTGTGGGATCTTGTTTCTAGTCTGTTTGTGTTAGACCGTGAACTGTCACGTTATCGTTTTGTTGTTTTTGATCGTGTCTCTAATAAAGAGTATGTTTGCCTGCAACGCTGCGCCTTGGTCCTCCTCTGTATACGACGATCGTGACACACCCAAAAGGGCATTTGGCAAGTGGGAGGGAAAAGGAGCAGGTGCTCGGACCCAATCTGTGCACAAGCCTGCTTGCAAAGTCCTATACAGAAACCCAGCCTAAAACCCCAAACAGCAAGCAATGCAGATGTAGAAGCACGATGGCTAGGGAAAAACTCCCTAGAAAGGCAGAAACCTAGGAAGAAACCTAGAGAGGAACCAGGCTCTGAGGGGTGGCCAGTCCCCTTCTCGCTGTGCCGGGTGGGGATTATAACAGTACATGGCCATTAAGGCCAGATTTTTCTTCAAGATGTTCAAACGTTCATAGATGACCAGCAGGGTCAAATAATAGTCACAGTGGTTGTAGAGGCTGCAACAGGTCAGTACACCAGGAGTAAATGTCACTTGGCTTTTCATAGCCGGGCATTTAGAGGTTGAAATAGCAGGTGCGGTAGAGAGAGCGAGCTGAAAACAGCAGGTCTGGGACAAGGTAGCACGTCCGGTGAACAGGTCAGGGTTCCATAGCCGCAGGCAGAACAGTTGAAACTGGAGCAGCAGCACGACCAGGTGGACTGGGGACAGCCAGGAGTCATCAGGCCAGGTAGTCCTGAGGCATGGTCCTAGGGCTCAGGTCCTCCGGGAGGGGAGGGAGACTACCTATAGTTTTGTCACCGAATCTGTTGCATTAAATAGCCAATGTGCCTACTCCGGTCTTGGCACAGTCAGCTTTAACCAACAGCTCACAGATACTGTAGGCTAGTCTACATGATGAGATTATTATGAATATTTGTATTTGTCAAATGGCAGTCAAGCATCGATCATCATGCCACCAGAATCAGACCCTCTATATTTATCGGAAAGGAGTATAAAGATCGCTGTGCACTTTGAACCCTGTGGAGTAACTTATTTAATCTGTAGCCTAATAAACTGCATGGTTTCCCGAGTTGTACTGGGAGGACCACACAACATAGCATTGCGTGACTCCAAGTTTACTTCGATATGATGGTTATTATATTAATATTTGCGCATGAAGGCGTTTCCACCACCATTTCAAGCATAATTAATTTTACAGACACAAAAAGATCCCACAATGTCGAACGAACAAATTATCTGTCTGCATTTTCTTTTAAACACCGAAACTTCCTATTTCCATCACAGATGACGTGATTTTTTTTTATACGGTATGACTTAACTCGTATCAAAACTGTGGATGGAAACTTGGTTAATTAGACAATTTGTCAAGACTGCAATTTGTTATGCGCTCGACTTACAGTCAGTGAATTCAACAAAAAATATAAACAAAAAAAATGCAAGAAAGACAATAATTTGTATTTTATTTCCCATCCTCCTCCTCCTCCTCTTCATCCTCCTCTCCATCCTCCTCCTCCTCCTCATCCTCCTCTCCATCCTCCTCCTCCTCCTCTCTATCCTCCTCCTCTTCATCCTCCTCCTCCTCCTCTCCATCCTCCTCCTCCTCATCCTCCTCCTCCTCCTCTTCATCCTCCTCCTCTCCATCCTCCTCCTCCTCTCCATCCTCCTCCTTTCCATCCTCTTCTCCATCCTCATCCTCTCCATCCTCCTCCTCTCCATCATCCTCCTCTCCATCCTCTTCCTCTCCATCCTCTTCCTCCTCTCCAGGTTCTCTCCAGGTGATGAATAAGACTCGTAAGATAATGGAGGATGGAGGCACCTCATTCACCAACGCCTTTGTGACCACGCCCATGTGCTGTCCGTCTCGCTCGTCCATGCTGACAGGGAAGTATGTTCACAATCACAACACATACACCAACAATGAGAACTGTTCCTCACCGTCCTGGCAGGCTCAGCATGAACCACGTTCCTTCGCAGTCTACCTCAACAACACAGGATACAGGACAGGTAAGAGCATTTATGGAACTTTTATAGCTTCTATTGTTATAATACAGGAACTTGATAAGGAAAAAAATGTAGTGTCCTCTCCCCTGTGTTCCCATGTCAGGCTCATTTTTCCCTGTTGTGTCTGAATGGGCCTTTACCTTTTCTCTGACCCTAATAACACCTCCTCCTCCCCCCTAGGAACCTACTGACAGCTCCAGGTACATGGTTCCTAGGGAGGAGGTTTTATTAGGGGTCAGAGAAAGGTAAAGGGAAAAAATTTGCTGATATTTAACAAGCCAAATCACATTCATGACCCTACTCTATGGTTATGAGAAACACTGGTGTATCACCAGCTTTAGAGAAAATACTTACAGGTTTTTTAACAGACATTTATGATCCTCCTCCCGTCCCTATATTTGAACAGTTTATTTGAGTGATCTCGAGGATGAGGTGCTCTTGATGATGTGTTCAGAATTTTTTTCGTGTGTGAAGCCAAAGACAAAATGTCCACATTGCGTTGACAATAACGTTTCTCTAACTCTTATCTTCCCTGTCTCCTCTCTCAGCGTTCTTCGGGAAGTACCTGAACGAGTACAACGGCAGCTACATCCCTCCTGGGTGGCGTGAGTGGGTGGGGCTCGTAAAAAATTCCCGCTTTTACAATTACACCGTCTGTCGGAATGGGTACAAGGAGAAGCACGGTGCGGAGTACTCCAAGGTATATCTGCTATGATTTGAAGTGGCGTCTCCTTTGGAGTTCGCTCTGTGAGACTGAGGGTTTTATTGAATTGAATTACCATGTGGCGTACCACAATGTTTAGAGATGATAAAGCAGCTGTCCCGCTCTCTCTCTGGGGTTGTGGAGTTCATCTTGTTCTGTTAATCTTTCTCCTCTCTCTCTCTTTGTCTCTCTTTGTCTCTCTTTGTCTCTCTTTGTCTCTCTTTGTCTCTCTTTGTCTCTCTCTTTGTCTCTCTCTCTTTGTCTCTCTCTCTTTGTCTCTCTCTCTTTGTCTCTCTTTGTATCTCTCTCTTTGTATCTCTCTCTCTCTCTCTCTCTCTCTCTCTCTCTCTCTCTCTCTCTCTCTCTCTCTCTCTCTCTCTCTCTCTCTCTCTCTCTCTCTCTCTCTCTCTCTCTCTCTCTCTCTCTCTCTCTCTCTCTCTCTCTCTCTCTCTCTCTCTCTCTCTCTCTCTCTCTCTCATGTTGTATCACAGTGCCTCTCTTCTTTCTAAAGATCTAATTTGACTGTATATATGAATATGTATATATGAATAGTGTGTAAATAGTATTTTTGTTGTCTCTTGTCTTACCAATATATAACTCCTATTTTTATTTTATTTAATGTAATGTTGTTTTTGTCTATAACTGTTCTGTGCAAATGTGATGTATTTGTACGTTTTATGTGGACCCCAGGAAGAGTATCTGCTGCATGTGCAGTAGCTAATGGGGATCCTAATGAACTACACTCTAAGCCGGCGCTGTTGCTATGACAACACTGAGGTCCCTCCCTCTCTCTCTTTCATCCTCTGTCTCCGTCTCTCTCCCCGTCTCTTTCTCCCCGTCTCTCTCTTTCCCCTCTCCCTATCCATTTCTCTCTCTCCCTTCTCTCTTGGGGCTGGTTGGGTCACGTGTGGGCTTCACTAGAAGCTTCAGCCCAGCTACAGTGCACTTACCCTGGGGTGGAATGAGGAGGGAGAGGGGGGGGGGGGGGGGTAGGGAGTTGTTACAGGCGCTGAAGTCAACATGACTACTAGCGTAGCATGGATCCAACCTGTGGCACAGTGGCATGATAGCGTGACACGCTATGGCTGCTCAGCCCTGCCAGGAGGCCTGCCAGCTCATAGTGAAACCAGGGTGAGAGGGTTGGCGGGATTCCCCTGAAATGGTATAAGTCAGATTTAACGTGATTCATTTTTGGAGCTATTCATGGTTTTATAGCTGACTTTAATTACTTACTGTCTCTGAAGAGGGAGGGAGGGAGGGATGGAGGGAGGGAGGGAGGGTGGGTGTTGTGAGAGAGAAAGGCTGGTAGAGAGCGAGAGAGAGAGAGAGAGCGAGAGCTGAGAGCTGAGAGAGAGATAGCGAGTGAGCGAGTGAGAGCTGAGAGCTGAGAGAGAGATAGCGAGTGAGAGCTGAGAGCGAGAGCGAGTGAGCGAGCGAGTGAGAGCTGAGAGCGAGAGAGAGAGAGAGCTAGAGCTGAGAGCTGAGAGAGAGAGCTATAGCTGAGAGCTGAGAGAGAGATAGCGAGTGAGCGAGCGAGAGCTGAGAGCTAGAGCTATAGCTAAGCTATCTGTCGTTGTTACTGTAGACGGCACATCTTCCTTTTTTCACAGCTGTCACAAATCCTATTGTGCCACAGCAACGTTGATGTTGTTGTAAAAATTGTATTCGCTTCCATTTCGTTTCAACATTTTAAAGTTTTTTTTTTTAACAAGTTGTTGGTATTATAATGTGTCCTAAGTACATCTGTCTCCCATTTGCCCATGTTTCTTTGAGATCCTTTGAATGGTAAAGTTTTGTGATACTCTCAACTCATCCTGTTGTGTAAGCACATTCGTAACTGGTTTTTATAACACATCAAATGAATATCACTTTAGTTGAGGTGTCTGTGCACACTCTATAAGGGCATATGACATGATAATGCTGTCCACCATTCCATTCAATGTAATAATATGATACAGAGGTTGGTAAATGATATAACACCTTGTAATAACATCTGGTATATAGACTCTATATACCAAATCTGTTTTTGATTTGGATACTGTGAAGAAACCTATAGTGGCGTGTCTGGTGGGGTATGTATCGTATGTCTGTTTGAAGTTTATGTAAATAGATCACACAAGTGGTTAGGCATTTTCAACACACAAATGTTTCTTAAAAAGACTAGAAGAGAAGTAGTCAATTTCTCCTCAACCCTCAACCATGAAAGACTATCAAGCCGGTTGTTGATGTTAGTTCTGTGTGTGCAGTTAAGGGAAAGGCGTGCTGGTTTGTTTTGAGCCAGCTGCAGCTTTGCTAGGTCTTTTCTTTGCTGCACTTGACCATATTACCAGACAGTAATCAAGATGGGACAAGACCAGAGCCTGAACAACTAGTACAGTTGATCTGTGTGTCAAAAACACAGAACATATTTTTATAACAGACATACCTCTCCCCCATCTTCACAACAACTTTGTCAATGTGACTTGACCATGATAACTGACCATCCAATGTTACTCCTGGGAGTTCAATTCTTCAACTTGTTCAATGGTCACACCCTTTATACACAACTCCAGTTGAGGTTTAGGTCTAAGAGAATGCTTTGAACCAAATACAATGCTTTTGGTTTTAGATGTATTTAAGACCAGTTTATTCTTAATGACCTGTTCTGACATTGACTGTATCTCCTTGCTAAGAGTCTCAGTGAGCTCACTGTCTGTAGGTGCTGATGTGTAGAGTGCAATCATCAGCATACATAGTTATTTTAGCTTCAGGGGCAAATCATTTGTAAAAAACAGAGAAGAGTAGCGGCCCAAGGCAACTGCCCTGAGGGACACCGCACTGTACATATCTGATGTAAGAAAAGCTTCCATTGAAGAACACTCTCAGAGTTCTATTGGATAAGTAACTCTCCAACCATGTGATGGCAGGTGTTGTAAAGCAATAACAAGTGAGTTTTTTTTCCAATAACAAATTATGATCAATAACATCAAAGGCTGCACTGAAATCTAACAATACAGCTCCAACTACCATCTTATTACCCATTGATTTTAGCCAGTCATCAGTCGTCTGAGTCAGTACAAGTTGAGTACCCTTCCCTTTATGCATGCTGAAAGTCAGTAGTTAACTTGTACTTAAAAAATAGCATTGTATTTGTTCAAACACAATTCTCTCAGTCAGTTTACTAAGAACAGGCAGCAAACTGATTGGGCAGCTGTTAGTGCTTTACTGTTTTTAGGTAGTGGAATTACTTTAGCTTCCTTCCACGCCTGTGGACACACCCTCCATTACGCTTTGGGTAAAGACATGGCAAATAGGGGTGGTAATACAGTCTGCTACCATTCTCACTAGTTTCCCATCTATGTTGTCTATACCTGGTGGCTGATCATTATTGATGGATAACAATCATTTTTTTTCTTCACCTCTTCCACACATTTACATTACATTTACATTTTAGTCATTTAGCAGACGCTCTTATCCAGAGCGACTTACAGTTAGTGAGTGCATACATAATTTTTTATTATTCATACTGGCCCCCCGTGGGAATTGAACCCACAAACCTGCCGTTGCAAACGCCATGCTCTACCAACTGAGCTACATCCCTGCCGGCCATTCCCTCCCCTACCCTGGACGACGCTGGGCCAATTGTGCGCCGCCCCATGGGTCTCCCGGTCGCAGCCGGCTACGACAGAGCCTGGATTTGAACCAGGATCTCTAGTGGCACAGCTAGCACTGCTGTGTTAGCTTGACCAAATTCAAAACGGCAATCCTTCTCTTTCATTATTAGATCTTCAATAAACAAATATAATGGTTCACTGTTCAATGTTGTTATTTCACTTCTCAGTTTGTCCACTTTACCAGTTAAATAGTCATTGAAATGATTGGCTATATCAAACGTTTTTGTTATAAATGACCCATGAACTTCAATGAACAATGGAAATTAATAATATAATTTAAGGTACTCCAAAGTCTTTTGCCATAGTTTTTTTATGTAATTTATCTTGTTTTGGTAATATAATTTCTTTTTTTGTTTGTTTAGTTCATTTCTCAATTGACAGTATGTCAACCAGTCAGCTGAGCAGCCTTGTTTGCCACCTTTTTTTGCATCATTTGTTTTAACCATACCATTGTTCAACTCCTCTTCGATCCAGGGGGATCTAACAGTTCCCAGTTAGTTTCTTAACAGGTGAATGGTTGTCAACAATTGGCAAGAATCATTGTACAAATACTCCATGTGCTGCATCTGCCTCAGCTACTTTGGCTTTCCTTGTTATTGCCACAATGTCACAGTCATTACAGCCAATGGGAACAGATATTGCTTTGGGGCAAGAAGCTTCCTCTTGAGAGGACAACTAGATGATAACCAGTCAATGTTCAGGTCACCAAGACAACATTTTCTCTGTTAGCATCAGCGACCTTATCTAACATCACACAGATATTCTCCAGATACTGGACGTTTTCACTTGGTGGCCCTAAAAGCACCCTAAAAAGAAGAGGCTTTAGATGAGGCAGGTGAACCACAGCACTTCTACTTAATTTGTCATGAGATCCTCTCTGAGCTTTACAGGAATATGGCTCTGAATATACACAGCAACACCTCCCCCGTAGACATTCCCGTCTCTTCTGTAGATGTAACAGTATATCCTTGTATTCCTACTGCTGTATCATCAAAAGCGCTGTCTAAGTGAGTCTCAGAAATGGATAATATATTTACATTATCTAAGATTATTAGCTAATTACAAATCTCATGACCTTTGTTTCTGAGGCTACATGTATTAATATGAGCTAACTTGAACCCTTTCCTGAGTAGCTTATATTTATAGAAATTATTATTTCTAATAATAACAAAGAAGGAATTGATGGATATTTTAGCAGATTATGTTCAGCAGACGTCTGTCTCAACCTTTAAGTCTTTACTGAAGACTCATCTCTTCAGTAGGTCCTATGATTGAGTGTAGTCTGGCCCAGGGATGCGAAGGTAATAACAAAGAAGGAATTAATGGATATTTTAGCAGATTATGTTCAGCAGACGCCTTATCTGGTTTAGCTCACCTGCAGCTCTATTCTTCCTGCCACTTCTGCATAGCTGTCTTGCTGGACTGTTGGTCTCTTCTGATTGGGTGATCTTGGAGGATGTATGGCAGAGTTTCCTAGTAAACACCTTGTCACCCTGTTTGTTCAAGTTGTACTAGGTTGTACAGCTGGGGGTGAATGTCACGGTGGTTCTCTAGGTAAACATTGTCCAAGAGAGCACAGCCTCTAGACAGCTCAGCTTGCTCTGAATAATGTGGAAGGGCACATCTCCACATGGCAATATGGCTGACTGCTAACCTACAAAGCATTACATGGGCTTGCTCCTACCTATCTCTCTGATTTGGTCCTGTTATACATACCTACACGTACGCTACGGTCACAAGACGCAGGCCTCCTTATTGTCCCTAGAATTTCTAAGCAAACAGCTGGAGGCAGGGCTTTCTCCTATAGAACTCAATTTTTATGGAAATGGTCTGCCTATCCATGTGAGAGACATAGACTCTGTCTCGACCTTTACGTCTTTACTGAAGACTCATCTCTTCAGTAGGTCCTATGATTGAGTGTAGTCTGGCCCAGGGGTGCGAAGGTGAACGGCAAGGCACTGGAGCGACAAACCGCCCTTGCTGTCTCTGCCTGGCCGGCTCCCCTCCCGTCTCTCCACTGGGATTCTCTGCCTCTGACCCTATTACGGGGGCTGAGTCACTGGCTTACTAGTCCTCTTCCATGCCGTCCCTAGGAGGGGTGCGTCACTTGAGTGGGTTGAGTCACTGACGTGATCTTCCTGTCCGGTTTGTCGCCCCCTCGGGCTCGTGCGGTGGAGGAGATCTTCGTGGGCTATACTCAGCCTTGTCTCAGGGTAGTAGGTTGGTGGTCTGTTGATATCCCTCTGGTGGTGTGGGGGCTGTGCTTTGGCAAAGTGGGTGGGGTTATATCCTGCCTGGTTGGCCCTGTCCGGGGGTATCGTCGGACGGGGCAACAGTGTCCCCCGACCCCCCCCCCCCCCCGTCTCAGCCTCCAGTATCTATGCTGCAGTAGTCTATGTGCCTGGCTGATGGCCAGGTCAGACCCCCCCCCCCGTCTCAGCCTCCAGTATCTATGCTGCAGTAGTCTATGTGCCTGGCTGATGGCTAGGTCAGACCCCCCCCCGTCTCAGCCTCCAGTATCTATGCTGCAGTAGTCTATGTGCCGGGGTGATGGCCAGGTCAGACCCCCCCCCCCGTCTCAGCCTCCAGTATCTATGCTGCAGTAGTCTATGTGCCTGGCTGATGGCCAGGTCAGACCCCCCCCCCGTCTCAGCCTCCAGTATCTATGCTGCAGTAGTCTATGTGCCAGGTCAGACCCCCCCCCCCCCCGTCTCAGCCTCCAGTATCTATGCTGCAGTAGTCTATGTGCCAGGTCAGACCCCCCCCCCCCCCCCCCGTCTCAGCCTCCAGTATCTATGCTGCAGTAGTCTATGTGCCTGGCTGATGGCCAGGTCAGACCCCCCCCCCGTCTCAGCCTCCAGTATCTATGCTGCAGTAGTCTATGTGCCTGGCTGATGGCTAGGTCAGACCCCCCCCCGTCTCAGCCTCCAGTATCTATGCTGCAGTAGTCTATGTGCCTGGCTGATGGCCAGGTCAGACCCCCATGCTGCTGCTAGGAAGGACAGATGAGCTGTGGGGTTTCGACATGAGGTTAGACGTGGTTTCATTCAGCTGACCAACAGCTCTGTTATATGAGCTGGGGGGTTTAGACATGAGGTTAGACGTGGTTTCATTCAGCTGACCAACAGCTCTGTTATATGAGCTGTGGCGTTTTGACATTACATTTACATTTACGACATTTAGCAGACGCTCTTATCCAGAGCGACTTACAAAGGATTCAGCTGACCAACAGCTCTGTTATATGAGCTGTGGGGTTTTGACATTACATTTACATTTACGACATTTAGCAGACGCTCTTATCCAGAGCGACTTACAAAGGATTGTAGAAGGGTAGAAGGATTACTTTATCCTATCCCAGGTATTCCTTAAAGAGGTGGGGTTTCAAGTGTCTCCGGAAGGTGGTCAGTGACTCCGCTGTCCTGGCGTCGTGAGGGAGCTTGTTCCACCATTGGGGTGCCAGAGCAGCGAACAGTTTTGACTGGGCTGTGGGGTTTCGACATGAGGTTAGACGTGGTTTCATTCAGCTGACCAACAGTTATATTATATGAGCTGTGGGGTTTCGACATGAGGTTAGATGTGGTTGTCTGAAGTTATGTATACTAAAGAGGAATATTCCTATTCCCTCATCTGTGCACTTCTGAAAAAGACTGAGCTCTGGTCAAAAGTAGTGCACTATTGAGGGAATAGGGTGCCATTTGGGATGCAGACATGGTGACAGATTAAGGCAGAAAACAACATGTACCAGAATGCAGCTTATCCCCCGTAACTACCCATCTACCCCCCGTTACTACCCATCTACCCCCGTTACTACCCATCTACCCCCAGTTACTACCCATCTACCCCCCATTACTACCCATCTACCCCCCGTTACTACCCATATACCCCCGTTACTACCCATCTACCCCCCGTTACTACCCATCTACCCCCCGTTACTACCCATCTACCCCCCGTTACTACCCATCTACCCCCCGTTACTACCCATCTACCCCCCATTACTACCCATCTACCCCCAGTTACTACCCATGTACCCCCCGTTACTACCCATCTACCCCCCGTTACTACCCATCTACCCCCCGTTACTACCCATCTACTACCCAGTTACTACCCATCTACTACCCCCCGTTACTACCCATCTACCCCCCAGTTACTACCCATCTACCCCCTGTTAGACCAGACAACAACCTAGCCCTGTTACTTTGAGCTACTCTGAACTTTTGGGGCTGGTTTCCCGGAAGCAGATTATGCCAAGTCCTGGACTATTAAACTCTTTCTATGGATAATCTCCATTTAACTTACTCTGTAGTCCAGAACTATTCCTATGTTTGTATTTATTATGGATCCCCATTAGTTCCTGCCAAGGCAGCAGCTACTCTTCCTGGGGTTTATTATGGATCCCCATTAGTTCCTGCCAAGGCAGCAGCTACTCTTCCTGGGGTTTATTATGGATCCCCATTAGTTCCTGCCGAGGCAGCAGCTACTCTTCCTGGGGTTTATTATGGATCCCCATTAGTTCCTGCCGAGGCAGCAGCTACTCTTCCTGGGGTTTATTATGGATCCCCATTAGTTCCTGCCAAGGCAGCAGCTACTCTTCCTGGGGTTTATTATGGATCCCCATTAGTTCCTGCCAAGGCAGCAGCTACTCTTCCTGGGGTTTATTATGGATCCCCAGTAGTTCCTGCCAAGGCAGCAGCTACTCTTCCTGGGGTTTATTATGGATCCCCATTAGTTCCTGCCAAGGCAGCAGCTACTCTTCCTGGGGTTTATTACGGAACCCCATTAGTTCCTGCCAAGGCAGCAGCTACTCTTCCTGGGGTTTATTATGGATCCCCATTAGTTCCTGCCGAGGCAGCAGCTACTCTTCCTGGGGTTTATTATGGATCCCCATTAGTTCCTGCCAAGGCAGCAGCTACTCTTCCTGGGGTTTATTATGGATCCCCATTAGTTCCTGCCAAGGCAGCAGCTACTCTTCCTGGGGTTTATTATGGATCCCCATTAGTTCCTGCCAAGGCAACAGCTACTCTTCCTGGGGTTTATTATGGATCCCCATTAGTTCCTGCCAAGGCAGCAGCTACTCTTCCTGGGGTTTATTATGGATCCCCATTAGTTCCTGCCAAGGCAGCAGCTACTCTTCCTGGGGTTTGTTATGGATCCCCATTAGTTCCTGCCAAGGCAGCAGCTACTCTTCCTGGGGTTTATTATGGATCCCCATTAGTTCCTGCCAAGGCAACAGCTACTCTTCCTGGGGTTTATTATGGATCCCCATTAGTTCCTGCCGAGGCAGCAGCTACTCTTCCTGGGGTCCAAACACATTAAGACGCATATATTACACATAAATCAAAAGATAAAACAGTACATCATATAACATTATTACACCACTACATATCTACAATACAAAATGTAGAATACCACTATACAACAATATTACAATGTACGTGTGTGTGGAGTGCGTGTGCTAGTGTGTGTGTGTGTGTGTAAACGTGTGTCTGTGCCTGTGTGTGTGTGTGTCTCTTCACAGTCCACGCTGTTCCATAAGATGTATTTTTATCTGTTTTTTTTTATCTAATTTTACTACTTGCATCAGTTACCTGTTGTGGAATAGAGTTCCATGTAGTCATGGCTCTGTGTAGTACTGTGCGCCTCCCATAGTCTGTTCTGGACTTGGAGACTGTGAAGAGCCCAACCTGTACAATATAAAACATTTTATCCACACAATGAGTATTAAAGATGGAATCCGCATTCATTGAAACGCCACTGTCCGCCCCACCGCCAATGAGTATTAAAGATGGAAACCGCATCAGTGGAAACGCCACTGTCCGCCCCAACGCCAATGAGTATTAAAGATGGAAACCGCATCAGTGGAAACGCCACTGTCCGCCCCAACGCCAATGAGTATTAAAGATGGAATTCGCATCAGTGGAAACGCCACTGTCCGCCCCAACGCCAATGAGTATTAAAGATGGAATCCGCATCAGTGGAAACGCCACTGTCCGCCCCAACGCCAATGAGTATTAAAGATGGAATTCGCATCAGTGGAAACGCCACTGTCCGCCCCAACGCCAATGAGTATTAAAGATGGAATTCGCATCAGTGGAAACGCCACTGTCCGCCCCAACGCCAATGAGTATTAAAGATGGAATTCGCATCAGTGGAAACGCCACTGTCCGCCCCACTGCCAATGAGTATTAAAGATGGAATCCACATCAGTGGAAACGCCACTGTCCGCCCCACTGCCAATGAGTATTAAAGATGGAATCCACATCAGTGGAAACGCCACTGTCCGCCCCACTGCCAATGAGTATTAAAGATGGAATCCGCATCAGTGGAGACACCACTGTCCGCCTCACCGCCTTTGTTATTGTTTTTGTATTATTGATGAAACAGAGCTGAGGAGCGTCCAACAGTGTGGTAAAAAAAAAAAAAGACCATATTCTGCTGTTCTATCGTGCGTGCAAAAACTGTGTTGGTTGTTTGCAGTAACTTGTTTGTTGTTGTAATATTCCAAACAGACATGGCAGTTTCACCGTGAATGATTCCAGCTGTAAAGCCAATACTTGTTGTTCTCCCCGTTGCAGGACTATTTCACGGACCTGATCACCAACGACAGTATCAACTTCTTCCGTGTGTCCAAGAAGGTGTACCCTCACCGACCAGTGATGATGGTCATCAGCCACGCTGCCCCCCACGGGCCAGAGGACTCAGCCCCACAATACTCAGAGATGTTCCCTAATGCCTCCCAACACATGTGAGTCGCACACACACACACACACACACTAGACAGACTAGACCCCTAGGTGGTTAAGTGGGCAGAAGTAGAATGAGTGGGAGAGAGAGAAGGAGAGAAAGAGGGAGAGAGAAGCAGAGAAAGGGGGAGAGAGAAGCAGAGAAAGGGGGAGAGAGAAGGAGAGAAAGAGGGAGAGAGAAGGAGAGAAAGAGGGAGAGAAAGAGGGAGAGAGAAGGAGAGAAAGAGGGAGAGAGAGAAGGAGAGAAAGAGGGAGAGAGAGAGGAGAGAAAGAGGGAGAGAGAGAAGGAGATAAAGAGGGAGAGAGAGAAGGAGAGAAAGAGGGAGAGAGAGAAGGAGAGAAAGAGGGAGAGAGAGAGAGAGAGAAAGAGGGAGAGAGAGAGGAGAGAAAGAGGGAGAGAGGAGAAAAAGAGGGAGAGAGAGAAGGAGAGAAGAGGGAGAGAGAAGGAGAGAAAGAGAAGGAGAGAAAGAGGGAGAGACGTGGGGGGACTGGGTAAGGGGGTGGATGGTTGCCAAGGTGAATGGCATGTTGGTGTAAGTGTGTGAAATGTGTGTTGTTGTGAGCTTCAGGGTCAGTGGGTAGTGGAACAGGTGCCAGGCATATCTGCCCATATATTGTGACATCAAACCAGCCTTTTCCAAGTAGAGATTGACTTGTATGGTGACTCCGCCTCTCCTCTGATTGACATGTGTGGTGACTCCGCCTCGCCTCGCCGCTCCTCTCCTCTGATTATCTTCTGTGGTGACTCCGCCTCTCCTCTCCTCTCCTCTGATTATCTTGTGTGGTGACTCCGCCTCTCCTCTCCTCTCCTCTGATTGTCTTGTGTGGTGACTCCGCCTCTCCTCTCCTCTCCTCTCCTCTGATTGTCTTGTGTGGTGACTCCGCCTCTCCTCTCCTCTCCTCTGATTGTCTTGTGTGGTGACTCCGCCTCTCCTCTCCTCTCCTCTGATTGTCTTGTGTGGTGACTCCGCCTCTCCTCTCCTCTCCTCTCCTCTGATTGTCTTGTGTGGTGACTCCGCCTCTCCTCTCCTCTCCTCTGATTGTCTTGTGTGGTGACTCCGCCTCTCCTCTCCTCTCCTCTGATTATCTTCTGTGGTGACTCCGCCTCTCCTCTCCTCTCCTCTGATTATCTTGTGTGGTGACTCCGCCTCTCCTCTCCTCTCCTCTCCTCTCCTCTCCTCTGATTGTCTTGTGTGGTGACTCCGCCTCTCCTCTCCTCTCCTCTGATTGTCTTGTGTGGTGACTCCACCTCTCCTCTCCTCTCCTCTGATTGTCTTGCGTGGTGACTCCGCCTCTCCTCTCCTCTGATTGTCTTGTGTGGTGACTCCGCCTCTCCTCTCCTCTCCTCTGATTGTCTTGTGTGGTGACTCCACCTCTCCTCTCCTCTCCTCTGATTGTCTTGCGTGGTGACTCCGCCTCTCCTCTCCTCTGATTGTCTTGTGTGGTGACTCCACCTCTCCTCTCCTCTCCTCTGATTGTCTTGCGTGGTGACTCCGCCTCTCCTCTCCTCTGATTGTCTTGTGTGGTGACTCCTGCCCTCCTCTTCTCCCTTCTCCTCCGCAGACCTCCATTGTGTTCTGACTTAACTCTTCACCCTCCCAGCCAGGCAGTCTAATAATCCCCACAAAGAGGCCTGTGTCTGGGCACAAGGACACCAGAGGGTGGGGTTGGGGCTGGGCACCTCCAGGAGAACCAGTAATGTTGGGGTCAGGGGAATGCACCCAGCCCTTATAGGAGGGTCCTATAGGACACACCTGACATCTGTCACACTACACCTTGTACACAGGTTCTCTGTATGGTTGCATCCCAAATGGTACCCCATTCTCTATGGGCTCTGTTCAAAGGTAGTGCACTACAGAGAATATGGTACCATTGTGGACATCTAGCCTGCGTTCTAAATGGTGTTAGTCTGTGATTATCTCTCTGGCCCTCAGGGTTAGTGTTCAGCTTAGACTCCAACCTCACAACACAATGTAAAGACTAATCACTACTCGCGTTCAGCCTGGGATAAGGCAGGGGTTAAGGGTTTAAAGTTACTTCCACCTGCAGATAAAAGTTCAGCTTTGTCTTGTTCACACACAACAATACCAAGCTGTTGTTTACACCACAATACCAAGCTGTAGTTCACACACAACAATACCAAGCTGTAGTTCACACCACAATACCAAGCTGTAGTTCACATCACAATACCAAGCTGTAGTTTACACCACAATACCAAGCTGTAGTTCACACCACACAATACCAAGCTGTAGTTCACACCACAATACCAAGCTGTAGTTCACACCACACAATACCAAGCTGTAGTTCACACCACACAATACCAAGCTGTAGTTCACACCACAATACCAAGCTGTAGTTCACATCACAATACCAAGCTGTAGTTCACACCACACAATACCAAGCTGTAGTTCACACCACACAATACCAAGCTGTAGTTCACACCACACATTATCAAGCTGTAGTTAGGACACCCTAATCATGTACTTAAATAAATAAAAACCACTGTGTGGTTGTCAGGTTCCAAATTCCCATGCCATTCGTTACCCTTCACAGGATGCGTACAAAATGGCACCCTATTCCCTATGGGCCATTGTCAAAAGTAGTGCATTAAATAGGGAATATGATGTTATCTGGGATGCAGGCCCAGTCAGTGCAGCAAGAGTTGATGACATTAACATCAAACCCTCCCCTTTCCATCGCTCCCTTCCAAACTACAGATGCCTGTTTTTATTTATGACAGACAGAGTCTAGATATTTTACAACAGACAGGGTCTAGATATTTTACTGCCTTACTGTGCAGCCTCCTAGCATGTAAGCCCACCAAGGATTAGCTGGATATTACCCAAGTCAAGCAACACACTGAAGAACTAACAGAGCATTGAGTGGAAGTATCCTTCTCCCAACCTTTATTTTGCTGGTGTCTGAGGAACGATTCTCATCAGCATCAAAACCAACAGCCAGAACCACAGTAGACGTGTACTGTACTTCACACCCACCTTCACACCCACCCACATACACCCACATACACCCACACAACACCCACCCACCCACACACACCTCTGTACCAGCCGAAACCACAGTAGACGTGTACTGTACTTCTCTCTCTCGCTCTCTTTACACCTCCACCACTACGAAAAAACCCACCCACCTTCACACCCACCTCACACCCACCCACATACACCCACATCACACACCCACTCCCACACACACCCACACAACACACACCCACCCACACACACCTCTGTACCAGCCAATACCACAGTAGACATGGGGTTGGAAGAGGTGTACAGACCGTACGTATCCATCTCTCCACCCCTCTACCAACCCCATGTAGTTTCATCTTCAACGATCAGGACTTTATTGGCTTTACAGTCCAGGGCTTGTAGCCAACTTGACTTTGGGGTCTGGAGGCTAACACAGCTATTATTTTCTTAAGCACGTGCCAACCCTCAAATTATTTATCCTAGCCAAAAGCACTAGGTCCTGTCGTCTTGACGTGTGAGGAGAGATGGTCAGGGGGAGGGAGAGAGAGGGAGGAGGGGGAGAGAGAGAGAGGAAGGGAGAGAGCAGAGAGAGAGAGAGAGAGAGAGAGAGAGAGAGAGAGAGAGAGAGAGAGAGAGAGAGCAGAGAGAGAGAGAGAGAGAGCAGAGAGAGAGAGAGAGAGAGAGAGAGAGAGAGAGAGAGAGAGAGAGAGAGAGAGAGAGAGAGAGAGAGAGAGAGAGAGAGAGGAGCTAGGGAGGGAGACTGATGTAGCATTAGAGTGTTTCCCTCAATAACCAGGCCTGGGTTATTGATGCTTGTCAAACAGAGCGGACAGAAGGGTAGAACCCACAGACTGCTTCCCAAATGGCACCATATTCCCTATATAGTGCACTAATTTTGACCAGGATTCTGGTCTAAAGTAGTGCACCTATGTATGGAATAGGGTGCCATTTGGGACGTAGACACAGACACCTCAGGAAGGCTGAGCCCTGAGAAATGACAAAGAGGTGTGTTGCTTACTGCTGAAACCTTAAAGGGTTTCTTTATGGTTAGTTGATGCTCTGATGACTGCTCTATTTAGGGACATTTAAGACAGGTTCTGCTTCTCTTTAAGACAGGTTCTGCTTCTCTTTAAGACAGGTTCTGCTTCTCTATAAGGACAGGTTCTGCTTCTCTTTAAGACAGGTTCTGCTTCTCTTTAAGAACAGGTTCTGCTTCTCTATAAGACAGGTTCTGCTTCTCTATAAGACAGGTTCTGCTTCTCTATAAGACAGGTTCTGCTTCTCTTTAAGACAGGTTCTGCTTCTCTTTAAGACAGGTTCTGCTTCTCTTTAAGACAGGTTCTGCTTCTCTTTAAGACAGGTTCTTCTTCTCTATAAGACAGGTTCTGCTTCTCTTTAAGACAGATTCTGCTTCTCTTTAAGACAGGTTCTGCTTCTCTCGCCGCTTCGATCTCTTGGACTGTGAGGGTTTCAAAGACACATTATTGTGTTGTTTCTTTCATAGCATCTCCGCAGCACCCCCTGTTATAACGGACACCATCCCCATTAGTCCCCTCTCCCCCCACACTCACTGTCTCCATCCCCATTAGTCCCCTCTCCCACTGTCTCCATCCCCATTAGTCCCCTCTCCCACTGTCTCCATCCCATTAGTCCCCTCTCCACTCGTCTCCATCCCCATTAGTCCCCT
>NW_028163108.1:0-64371 GCF_964263955.1 Coregonus lavaretus | reverse complement strand
TTTCTGATTGGAATAATGTTACATCACAGTTCATACATGTAACGTTAGCTAGTGAGCCAGCAAGCTGATGTTTGCTGGCTAACTAACAGTATGCTTTAACTTGCAATAAAAATGACTTTCTGACAAAATTAGAAACTTATATCTGAAAAATTTAGCTAGACTCTTACCCCTATACATGGATGAACGCTTCACTGCAGACTGGAACCATTTACCTTCATTTTGTTTATAGCTACATCTTGTTTGGACAGCTTTGTGTCAAGTCACTCCAGTTCACACTGACCGTGGCGTGTGCATAAAGTAGCCCATCACTTTTTCCTACTGATCTGTCGATAGGGCCTGCTAAATTCAGGGCATCAATGTTGTTGAGAAAAGTAGCAACATTTCTGTAGTTCTCGATGGCTTACGTTATATCTTTCAAAATCGGAACAGTAGAAAGGACTGTCAACAAATACTGAACAGCTCACGTTATGGACAAAAGTGTGTTACATGCCAGACCAATCCAAACTCATCTCCTGGCAGGTCCAGCCCATACATTATCTCAGCCAATCATGGCTAGTGGGAAGGTTCCTTTCTTTTTCCATGGCTAAACCAACTTTATTTGCATTTATGGATGGAATACAAGTTTGTTATTAAGGTACATGAAAGTTTACATGTTCCAGAAGCCATTTCCACCCCAAAACGCATTTTGATAAAAAAATTAATGTTTACGTTCAAATGCTGCTCCTGTGATGTAGTGACGTGCGACATACTACTAGTTTTATTAAACGAGTCACAAATCGAAAACTTTTGCAGTTTCACTTAAAGTCAAAAGGGTTGGCAGCAATACTGCCTTAATTTTGCTGGACCCCAGGAAGAGTGCTTTGGCAGCAGCTAATGGGGATCCATAATAAATACAAATACAAATACTGTATACAATTCAAGTCAGTTGGGAACAAGGTTTTTATTTTTATTTATACATTTTTTATTTAACCTTTATTTAAGCAGGTAAGCCAGTAGAGAACAAGTTCTCATTTACAACTGCGACCTGGCCAAGATAATGCAAAGCAGTGCGATAAAAACAACAACACAGAGTTACATATGGGGTAAAACAAAACATAAAGTCAAAAATACCACAGAAAAAATATATATACAGTGTGTGCAAATGTAGCAAGTTATGGAGGTAAGGCAATAAAAAGGCCATCGTGCAAAATAATTACAATTAGTATTAACACTGGAATGATAGATGTGCAAGAGATGATGTGCAAATAGAGATACTGGGGTGCAAATGAGCTAAATAAATAACAATATGGGGATGGGGTAGTTGAGTGGGCTAATTTCAGAAGGGCTGTGAACAGGTGCAGTGATCGGTAAGGTGCTCTGACAACTGATGCTTAAAGTTAGTGAGGGAGATAAGAGTCTCCAGCTTCAGAGATTTTTGCAGTTCATTCCAGTCATTGGCAGCAGACAACTGGAAGGAATGGCGGCCAAAGGAGGTGTTGGCTTTGGGGATGACCAGTGAAATATACCTGCTGGAGCGCATACTACGGGTGGGTGTTGCTATGGTGACCAATGAGCTAAGATAAGGCATAGATTTGCCTAGCAGTGATTTATAGATGGCCTGGAGCCAGTGGGTTTGGCGACGAATATGTAGTGACGACCAGCCAACAAGAGCGTACAGGTCACAGTGGTGGGTAGTATATGGGGCTTTGGTGACAAAACGGATGGCACTGTGATAGACTACATCCAATTTGCTGAGCAGAGTGTTGGAGGCTATTTTGTAAATGACATCGCCGAAGTCAAGGATCGGTAGGATAGTCAGTTTTACGAGGGCATGTTTGGCAGCATGAGTGAAGGAGGCTTTGTTTCGAAATAGGAAGCCAATTCTAGATTTAACTTTGGATTGGAGATGCTTAATGTGAGTCTGGAAGAAGAGTTTACAGTCAAACCAGAAACCTAGGTATTTGTAGTTGTCCGCATACTCTAGGTCAGACTCATCGAGAGTAGTGATTCTAGTCGGGTGGGCGGGTGCCAGCAGCGTTCGATTGAAGAGCATGCATTTAGTTTTACTAGTGTTTAAGAGCAGTTGGAGGCTATGGAAGGAGTGTTGTGTGGCATTGAAGCTCGTATGGTTTGTTAACACAGTGTCCAATGAAGGGCCAGATGTATAAAAAAAATGGTGTCGTCTGCGTAGAGTTGGATCTGAGAGTCACCAGCAGCAAGAGCGACATCATTGATATACACGGAGAAAAGAGTCGGCCCAAGAATTGAACCCTGTGGCACCCCCATAGAGACTGCCATAGGTCCAGACAACAGGCCCTCCGATTTGACACATTGAACTCTATCTGAGAAGTAGTTGGTGAACCAGGCGAGGCAGTCATTTGAGAAACCAAGGCTATTTAGTCTGCCAATAAGATTGCGGTGGTTGACAGAGTCGAAAGCCTTGGCCAGGTCGATGAAGACGGCTGCACATTACTGTCTATTATCGATCGCGGTTATAATATCATTTAGGACCTTGAGCGTGGCTGAGGTGCACTCATGACCAGCTTGGAAACCGGAGTAGGTACTGTGGGATTCGAAATGGTCGGTGATCTGTTTGTTAAATTCATGTCCCAATACCTTGGCATTGAGTCTATGAACTGACATATAAAACAACAATTGACAATATGTTCGAACATCTTTTCTGGTACTGTCCATCGGTGGCTCTCCTTTGGAGTCAGGTCCAAAGAAGACAGTGAATGAAAATCAAGCACTTGGAAGAAAGAGCAAATTATGAATATATGTATCATTATTTAACTATTATTTTAGGTACTGTAGATGTGAGCAAAATAGCTGTAAGAAGCAGTAAAAACATTGTTGTCCCTTAGTTTACTCCAATTAGGGTAGGGATTGCAGGGTAGGGGTGAAAAAGTATATAAAATATATATATATATATATATATATATATATATATATACAATACCAGTCAAAAGTTTGGACACACCTACTCATTCAAGGGTTTATCTTAATTTGTTTTACTATTTTCTCCATTGTAGAATAATATTGAAGACATCAAAACTATGAAATAACACATATGTAATCATGTAGTAATCAAAGAAGTGTTAAACAAATCAAAATATATTTTATATTTGAGATTCTTCAAATAGCCACCCTTTGCCTTGATGACAGCTTTGCACACTCTTGGCATTCTCTCAGCCAGCTTAGCCCTATTGACCTACGGTATGTAGGCAGCTAAACATGCCAAAATTAACACAGCATGTATTTATTAATGAATCAGGCAACATATGAGATGTGAATAGGCAACATCTCATTCCAAAGTCATAGTGTATTTTCTCTCGCTTCAGCTCAAATAATGGCCGCCATTGATTTCAAGAAAAGTTGCATTATTTTTTACGTGGTTGCATCATATTTCTTTACATACTTTCTGTTGAAGCTTGCATCCATGCATGCTTCAAAATATGTACAAACGGAGTGCGCATTCGAGAAGTGCCCTCCGTTTACCGTTACCCATACTCCAACCCTCCCGTGCTCCAATTTGCATGCTCAGAGCACGGTAGTATGCATTTTGAGAAACACCACTAATTTCTCGACCACACAAGCTTTAGATTGCATTCTGCTAAGGCACTTGCCTCTCTCTACATCGGTCAGCTACATTGGTAACCAGTGAGGGATCCTGTCGGGATCCTGTCGATATGCCTATGGGGCTTGGGCACACAAATGCTCCTAGAGAGAAGGGGGAATGCTGAAGAATGCGTTTATGACAGTTCTAAAGTCTCCATCAGAGGCCCAGGCTTTTTGGAATAGATGATAAAGCTCTTATTTCTGGTCTGCAACATTGTTAGACTGTGCCCGCCACGGCACTTGGTATGTTATACAATACTATACATTCGGAAAGTATTCAGACCCCTTGACTTCTTCTACATTGTGTTACGTTACAGCCTTATTCAACAACAAAAAAATTCTACACACAATACCCCAGAATAACAAAGCAAAAACATGTTATTTTGAATTTTGTGCTAATTTATAAAAATATCTGCAAATATCACATTTACATAAGAATTCACACCCTTTACATTGTTGAAGCACCTTTGGCAGCAATTACAGCCTCGAATCTTCTTGGGTATGACGCTACCAGCTTGGCATAGCTGTATTTGGGGAGTTTCTCCCATTCTTCTCTGCAGATCCTCTCAAGTTCTGTCAGGTTGGATAGAGAGCGTCGCTGCACAGTGTCGTGGAAATTCTAACCAGAAGGAAGAAAGAGACTGTAGATTCTTCAAACAGCAACTTTATTATAAGATTTGCACAAATTTAGCAATCAACAATCACTCAAATAGTGCAGCGGCAGGTAGCTTAGTGGGTAAGAGCGTTGTGCCAGTAACCGAAAGGTCGCTGGTTCTAATCCCCGAGCCGACTAGGTGAAAAATCTGTCGATGTGCCCTTAAGCAAGGCACTTAACCCTAATTGCTCCTGTAAGTCGCTCTGGATAAGAGCGTCTGCTAAATGACTAAAATGTAAAAAAATGTAAATGCCCAATGAACAGAGTTGGCTCTCCGCTTTTATAGAAAGTACAACCTCTTTGTCTTCGTGGCAGTTTAGTAGATGGGTGGAAACAGGGGTGGACCATTATGTGTACAAGGCGATTGGTTTGTCTGTTCAGATTTAAGATAACCCAAGGTTGATAGCACAAGGGCTCAACCGTATAACTGTGTTCGTCACAGTTCACACTATAATGTGCTGCTTCCTGCAAGTTTCCATACAGCTGACTTCCTGCAGTTAGTAAAACCACGGGATGTTGCGGTCTCACCCAAACGGATCTTAGCTATACGCCCAGTCTTGTGACTTAGTCACACAAAGACAAGTTTGTATCAAGTTACAAAAAAATACTAGCATATAACAAGAGCCAATTCTCTAAGCAGGAAAACACGGGATAGCATGTCTAATTTTGTAATTTTCCATGACAACATCTATGTTCAGGTCTCTCCAGAGATGTTCGATCAGGTTCAAGTCCAGGCTCTGGCTGGTCCACCCAAGGACATTTATAGACTTGTCCCAAAGCCACTCCTGCATTGTCTTGGCTGTGTGCTTAGGGTCATTGTCCTGTTGGAAGGTGAACCTTCGCCCCAATCTGAGGTCCTGAGAGCTCTGGAGCAGGTTTTCATCAAGGACCTCTCTGTACTTTGCTCCGTTCATCTTTCCCTTGATCCTGACTAGTCTCCAAGTCCCTGCCGCTGAAAAACATCCCCACAGCATGATGCTGCCACCACCATGCTTCACCGTAGGGATGGTGCCAGGTTTCCTCCTGACTTGACGCTTAGCATTCAGGCCAAAGAGTTCAATCTTGTTTCTCATGGTCTGAGAGTCTTTAGGTGCCTTTTGGCAAACTCCAAGTGGGCTGTCATGTGCCCTTTACTGAGGAGTGGCTTCCGTTTGGCCACTGTACCACAGGTGGACTCCAATCAAGTTGTAGAAACATCTCAAGGATGATTAATGGAAACAGGATGCACATGAACTCAATTTTGATTCTCATAGCAAAGTGTCTGAATTCTGTTTTTTATTTTTAATACATTATATGAATAATGCATATGTGGTCTTGTGTGTAAATTGATGAGGGTTTGTATTTATTTAATCAATTTTAGAATAAGGCTGTAACGTAACAAAATGTGGAACAAGTCAAATGGTCTGAATACTTTCCGAAGTATTCACACCCCTTGACTTTTCCACATTTTGTGGTGATACAGCCTAAATTTAAAATAGATTAAATTGAGATGTTGGGTCACTGACCTACACACAATACCCCATAATGTCAAAGTAGAATTACAATGCCTTCAGAAAGTATTCACACCCCTTGACTTTTTACACATTTTGTTGTGTTACAAAGTGTGATTAAAATGGATTTAATTGTAATTTTTTGTCAATGATCTACACAAAATACACTGTCATTTCAAAGTGGAAGGAAAATTCAAACATTTGTAAAAAAAAAAAAATATATATATACTGTTCTGGCAGGATCTGGCTCAAATTAAGCACTGAATACATGTTAGAATTACCTTTGGCAGCGATTACAGCCATGAGTCTTTCTGGGTAAGTCTTTAAGACAGGGGTGTCAGACTCATTCCATGGAGGGCCAAGTGTCTGCAGGTTTTTGTTTTATGTTTTCAATGAAGTCCTAGACAACCTGGTGTGGGGAGTTCCTCACTAAGTATTGACCTTAATTCATCCATCGAGTACAAGGGACAAGCAAAAACCCGCAGCCACTCGGCCCTCTGTGGAATCAGTTTGACACCTGTGCTCTAAGAGCTTTCGACAGCTGGATTGTGCAACATTTGCTCATTATTATTTTCAGAATTCTTCAAGATCTGTCAAATTGGTTGTTGATCATTGCTAGACAACCATTTTCAGGTCTTGACATAGATTTTCAAGCAGATTTAAGTCAAAATTGTAACTCGACCACTCAGGAACATTCACCGTCTTCTTGGTAAGCAACTCCAGTGTAGATACATTTTACATTTACATTATTTAGCAGACGCTCTTACCCAGAGCGACTAACAGTTAGTGAGTGCATACATTATTTTTTTTATTTTTTCATACTGGCCCCCCGTGGGAATCGAACCCACAATCCTGGCGTTGCAAACGCCATGCTCTACCAACTGAGCTACATCCCCCATAGATGTGGCCTTGTGTTTTAGGTTATTGTCCTGCTGAAAGTTGAATTCATCTCCCAGGTTCTGTTGGAAGCAGACGAAAACAGGTTTTACTCTAGGATTTTGCCTGTGCTTTGCTCCATTCTGTAGGTTATTATTTCTGCAATACTCTCCAGTCCTTAATGATTGCAAGCATACCCATTACATGATGCAGCCACCAATATGCTTGAAAATATGAAGAGTGGTACTCAGTAATGTGTTGTATTGGATTTACCCAAAACAAAGCACTTTGAATTCAGGACAAAAAGTTAATTGCTTTTGTAGCAATAATCAAAGATAAATACACAACGCAGAGAACTAGAGATCAATGGAACTAGTTGTTTTTCAGTTCAACATCTGTTTAGAATCTGTGTAGGGGTTCCAGGTTGTGACTCATAGCTATGTGTGACAAGTTCGCATTGGTCCAAACTATCTATACATTGAAGCCTGAAATGGGATCATTTGTATTTGGCCATTGGCCCAATTTTACTGCAATGAATTGTAATTGGTCAACCACAGGCTAGGCTTTGGTATAAACTACATCCTGTCTCTTTGTTCAGCGGAGAAACAACGAGAACAGGAAAGAACAAACATCGAACATCCACCTGGGATATGTCGTACCCCATGTAAGACATTCTGTGAACTCTCCTTTTTCACACCGTCATAAACGTGTGATTACAGAAACGGAGAGATTCTTTGCTATTATGGTATTTCTAAAACCTCACGGAAGTTAGTACAGCTGAGAGTCTGAGATGGTTGCCATTCGGACTGTGGCAATGCAAAATCGTTTGGCCCTTGACTATCTTCTGTCTGCACAACGGGGTACATGTGCTAATATTGGTGCTGAATGCTGTACTTACATTCCTGATAATTCTGAGGAAACAACTGACCTAATCCAAAAGATCAGGACTGAGGGCGCTAAATATCATGATTACAATCCAGATGATTTAGCCTTAATCACGTGGTTATCTTCCACATTTGGCACATGGGGAAATGTTTTGGTGTGCATGATACTTCCTATGGTGGGAGTTGAGGTAATTTTTCTTATCCTCATCCAGGTTAACAAGTGTGCTATTGCTCGATGTCTGTCTGCTAAGGTCCGACGGTAGCGGATATCATAAGATTCATCGACCGTGTCCTTTTGGAGATGGGGTGTCAGTGGTGTTCACAAGGATGTGGTAGGAATCGTAAGGGTATTCATCATCTAACTGAGCCTTATGATTGTGGTCAATGTGCCCGTGGTGATTGTCCTCTGTGCTGTAACGAACCATGCTCTCTCAGATGTGGTATCACCCCTTTCAATACCGCTTTTCTATAACTTAGTTTGAAATCTATTTCTTATTGCAATGGCAAGTAAAATATGCCCTTTGTGTTTCATAGAAAATCTGTGTAGGCGTTCCAGTTCGGGACTCATAAATACTTGTGACAAGTTCACATTGGTCCAAACTATCTATATATTGAAGCCTGAAATGGCATACTTTGTACTTGGCCATTGGCCCAATTTTACTGCAATGAATTGTAATTGGTCAACCACAGGCTAGGCTTTGGTATAAACTACATCCTGTCTCTTTGTTCAGCAGAGAAACAACGAGAACAGGAAAGAACGAACATCGAACATCCACTTTCAAGCATAACAACTATGATTTGTTCTCTTTGAATAAATACATTTTTCTCACCCTGATTTGCTTTGGGGTCTGTGTTGTTGAAGAATAACATAAACTGCTAACACTTTGCCACATTTTTTGCAGTATTACTTTAGTGCCTTGTTGCAAACAGGAAGCATGTTTTGACATATTTTTATTCTATACAGGCTTCCCTCTTTTCACTCTGTCAATTAAGTTAGTATTGTGTAGTAACTACAATGTTGCTGATCCATCCTCAGTGTTCTCCTATCACAGCCATTAAACTCGTAACTGTTTTAAAGTCACCATTGGCTTCATGGTGGAATCCCTGAGTGGTTTCCTTCCTCTCCAGCAAGCGAGTTAGGAAAGACAACTGTATCTTTGTAGTAACTGGGTGTATTGATACACCATCCAAAGTGTAATTAATAACTTCACCATGCTCAAAGGGATATTCAATGTCTGTTTTTTTCATTTTACCCATCTACCAATAGGTGCCCTCCTTTGTGAGGCATTGGAAATCCTCCCTGGTCTTTGTGGTTGAATCTGGTTGAAATTCACCGCTCGACTGAGGGAACTTACAAATAATTGTACTGTATGTGTGGGGCATAGCCGCGGGAAGTAGGGTTACTGAGGATGCTGCAGCAACCCCTGAAAAATCTGAATTGAAAAAGAATAGTCAATAAATAAAAAAAGCTGTGTATTTTGTTTTTCTTCACAAAAGTAGTGCACTGGGCATTTACTAATCCTGTATTAGCAGACCGATATAGCTGTTGTAGCGCAACAATTTTTTTTCTTCTGTGTGGGGTACAGAGATGAGGTAGTCATTCAAAAATCATGTTAAACACTATTATTGCACACAGAGTGCAACTTAATATGTGACTTTTTAAGCAAATGTTTACTCCTGAACTTACACTACATGGCCAAATGTAGGTGGACTCCCATTCAAATTAGTGGATTTGGCTATTTCAGCCACACAAGTTGCTGACAGGTATATAAAATTGAGCAGACAACCATGCACTGTCCATAGACAAACATTGGCAGTAGAATGGCCCGTACTGAAGAGCTTAGTGACTTTCAACGTGGCACAAACATAGGATGCCACCTTTCCAACAAGTCAGTAGAGCTGCCCGGTAAACTATAGGTGCTGTTATTGTGAAGTGAAAACATTTAGGAGCAACAATGGCTCAGCCGCGAAGTAATACGCCACACAAGCTCACAGAACGGGACCACAGAGTGTTGAAGCGCATAGCGCGTAAAAATCATCTGTCCTCGGTTGCAACACTCACTACCGAGTTCCAAACTGCCTCTGGAAGCAACGTCAGCACAAACACTGTTTGTCAGGAGCTTCATGAAATGGGTTTCCATGACCGAGCAGCTGCACACAAGCCTAAGATCACCATGCGCAATGCCAAGCGTCGGCTGGAGTGGTGTAAAGTTCACCGCCATTGGACTCTGGAGCAAAGCAAACATGTTCTCTGGAGTGATGAATCATGCTTCTCCGTCTGGCAGTCCGACGGACGAATCTGGGTTTGGCGGATGCCAGGAGAACGCAACCTGCCCGATTGCATAGTGCCAACTGTAAAGTTTGGTGGAGGAAGAATAATGGTCTGGGGTTATGCCCAACATCAGTGCCCGACCTCACTAATGCTCTTGTGGCTGAATGGAAGCAAGTCCCCACAGCAATGTTCCAACATCTAGTGGAAAGCCTTCCCAAAAGAGTGGAGGCTGTTATAGCAGCAAAGGGGGGACCAACTCCATATTAATGGCAGTGATTTTGGAATGAGGTGTTCGACGAGCATGTGTTTAATTTTCAATAAATGTGCAAAAAAACAAACATGCTTTCACATTGTCAATATGGGGTATTGTATGTAGATGGGTGAGAAAAAATACATATTTAATACATTTTGAATTCAGGCGGTAACGCAACAAAATGTGGAATAAGTCAAGGTGTATGAATACTTTCTGAAGGCTCCTCCCCCGACGTAGATCGAAAAACCTCACTGTTTTCTGTGTCAGCCCACCACCTAAACTTCACCTGACGTGGTTGATGCAGTGCAGTTGCACTGTACACATCCTTGCATCCCAGACACTCATGTATGTGCTGTGAAACAAGACTGTCAGTCAGTCTGTACAGTATTCAGTACCATCTTTGATTATACTGACAGACACACACAGCACTGCAGGGAAGGTTTCATTTCACATAGACTAGCTGAGAGCACTAATCTGCTATCTGCTCTGTGGTTTGATATGTGAATGAGGGGGATTATAGAAGTGCTGCAGCAGGGCTTGATGGGGGGTGAACTGGTGAATGGATATCAGTAATGTCGTTATTTAGATTATTGGTTTACCGAAGAGGCTCACGGTGTCTGATATCAAATCAAATCAAATGTTATTGGTCACATGCAGATATTTAGCAGATGTAGCGGAATGGTTGTGATATTAATGACTTTGTTTGTGTGCACATGCATGTACAGTGCATTCGGAAAGTATTCAGACCCCAATATTCCATATTGACAAAGTGAAAACAGGTTTATAGAAATGTTTGCACATTTATAAAAATTAAAAACAGAAATAGCTTATTTATATGAGTATTCAGAGCCTTTGGGCAATATTTGGAAAGGCACACATCTGTCCTTATAAGGTCCCACAGTTGACAGTGCATGTCAGAGCAAAAGCCAAAACCAATTTCTGCAGCATTGAAGGTCCCCAAGAACACAGTGGCCTCCATCATTTTTAAATTGAAGAAGTTTGGAACCACCAAGACTCTTCCTAGAGCTGGCCGCCCGGTCAAACTGAGCAATCAGGGGATAAGGGCCTTGGTCAGGGAGGTGACCAAGAACCTTATGGTCACTCTTATAGAGCTGCAAAATTCCTCTGTGGAGATGGGAGAACCTTCCAGAAGGACAACCATCTCTGCAGCCAGATGGAAGCCACTCCTATATAAAAAGCACATGACAGCCTGCTTGGAGTTTGCCAAAAGGCACCTAAAGGACTCAGACCTTGAGAAACAAGATTATCTGGTCTGATGAAACCAAGATTGAACTCTTTGGCCTGAATGCCAAGTGTCACGTCTGGAGGAAACCTGGCACCATCCCTACGGTGAAGCATGGTGGTGGTAGCATCATGCATTGGGGATGTTTTTCAGCAGCAGGGACTTGGAGACTAGTTAGGATCGAGGGAAAGATGAACGGAGCCAAGTACAGAGAGATCCTTGATGAAAACCTGCTCCAGAGTGCTCAGGACCTCAGACTGGGGCAAAGGTTCACCTTCCAATAGGACAACGACCCTAAGCACACAGCCAAGACAATGCAGGAGAGGCTTCAGGACAAGTCTCTGAATGTCCTTGAGTGGCCCAGCCAGAGCTCGGACTTGAACCCAATCGAACATCTCTGGAGAGACCTGAAAATAGCTGTGCAGCGACACTCCCCATCCATCCTGACAGAGCTTGAGAGGATCTGCAGAAAATAATGGGAGAAACTCCCCACATATAGGTGTGTCAAGCTTGTAGCGTCATACCCAAGAAGACATGAGGCTGTAATCGCTGCCAAAGGTGCTTCAACAAAGTACTGAGTAAAGGCTCTGAATAATACATTTCAGTTTTTTATTTTTTATTTATACAATCGCCCAAAACAATCCTAACCTGTTTTTGCTTTGTCATTATGGGGTATTGTGTGCAGATTGATGACGGGAAAAAACTATTGAATCAACTTTTGAATAAGCCTGTAACGTAACAAAATGTGGAAAAAGTGAAGGGTTCTGAATACTTTCCGAATTAACTGTATGTGTGTGAACATTTGAGGATCATCCTCTCAGAAAGTACCATAAGAAAGTATTCACACCCTTTGACCTTTTCCACATTTGTGACTCATTTCAGGAAACTAGGCGTGTGTCGTCATTGTTTGAAAGTAAAAAAAACCTTGGGGCAGAAATGCCTTCTGGAACATGGGAACTTTCATGTGCCTTAATAACAAATGTGTATTCCATTTGTAAATATTAAAACAATTGTTAAATTACGAGCCTTGTTGGTTTAGCCACGGAAAAAGACAGGAACCTTCCCGCTAGCCATGATTGGCTGAGATAATGGATGGGCTGGACATGCCGGGAGATGAGTTTGGATTGGTCTGCCATGTAGCATGCTTCTGTCTATAACGTGAGCTGTTCAGTATGTGTTGATAGTCCTTTCTACCGCACAGTTTTTGAAAGATATAATGTTAGCCATCGAGAAATACAAATGTTTTGCTACTTTTCTCAACAATATTGATGCCCTGAATTTAGCAGGCGCTATCGACAGATCAGTTGGAAAAGTAGATGGGCAACTTTCTGCACACGCCATGGTCAGTGTGAACCGGAGTGACTTGACACAACGCTGGCCAAACAAGGTGTAGCTGCAAACGAAACAGAGTTAAATGGTTCCAGAGAAATGTGTATACGGGTAAGAGTCTAGCTACATTTTCAGATATACGTTTCTAATTTTGTCAGAAAGTCGATTTCATTGCAAGTTAACGTGTACTGTTAATTATCTAGCGAACCTTAGCTTGCTGGCTCGCTAGCTAATATTACGTGTATGATCTGTATAGTAGTATTATTCGAATCAGAAATCCATTTGCATTGCTAGTTATAGCCTAATGTTAGCTAGTTAACATTTAACCTAATTTGTTAGCTTTAGCTACCTGCAGATTCATACTACAGCTCTGACAATGTTTGTATTGGTAGTATCTAGTATGAGTTGGGATTATGCCGGTTCATTATTTAGCTAGATTTTTACATGACCCATCATGTTAGCCAGGTGTGTCTGGGGGTGATTATGGACATCTATTGTATTTCATGAACATGTGTACATGTCTAGACAATAGGGACCCATCCACTTAGCTAGATGTTGCTGGGGAGTGGTTATAGCATTTCCTTCACATCAATTTAGAAGAGTGTGTCGGGTAAGCATCATCTAATAATTATAAAATATTTATAAAATATTTTTATCTGGACACTTTCTGTTTTTGATACTGCTACCATGCAAGTAACCATTTCACTGTACCGTTTACACCTTCTGTATCCTTTTTCTGTGACAAATAAACATAGATTTTGTTTGATATAGTGTGTGTTTACCACACAGCCTCACATGTGAATCCTTAAAGAGATGGGTGTGGCTAATATAAAAACAATATTTGATAAAATATTGAATTTGGCCTTTACTACTAAAGCCCATAGAAACGCATTGAATAAAACATTCATAAATGGCACAAAAAAACTGGTTTACATCAAAACCTGGGCTATACAGAATAAGGACATTCTGGTATTACCTGAAACTTGGATCTCTGTGGACATTCTGGACTCGGATATTAATATTGACGGTTATAATGTGTTCAGAGCTGACAGACAGGGTAGAGGTGGTGGAGTGGCCATTCTTATAAAAATAATGTATATTTCTCTTTTCTGAAATCCAATTCCCTTGCGCTATCTTTAAGCCTTCGGCTCTGTCGTAGCCGGCCGTGACCGGGAGACCCATGGGGCGGCGCACAATTGGCCCAGCATTGTCCAGGGTAGGGGAGGGAATGGCCGGCAGGGATGTAGCTCAGTTGGTAGAGCATGGCGTTTTGCAACGCCAGGGTTGTGGGTTCGATTCCTACGGGGGGCCAGTATGAAAAATAAATAAAAATAATAATCTATGCACTCACTAACTGTAAGTCGCTCTGGATAAGAGCGTCTGCTAAATGACTAAAAATGTAAAATGTCTGGAGACTAATGTATCCATAATTGTTATAGGGGTCTACTGTCCTCCTTCGGCTAACCTTCGTGCACTCAAGGAGTTAGCTAGTTTGTTGTCTTCTTTTATTAAATCAGAAGTTATTGTCCTGGTGACCTAAATTATGATAGGGAGATGCAGGCTTCAGACAATCTAAAAGATGTGTAATGATCTTTAACCTAACACAGGTGATGACTAAGCCTACACGTCCCACCCTAAAGATCCTTCAAAGTCAACTCTGATTGATCTTATTTTATTGAAAACAAGAGAGAAATATGTTTCTACTGGTGTGTTCGCCCAAGACATTAGTGACCAGTTGTTTGTGTTAGAGATTTGAGAACACAAAAGTCTAAGCCTCATGTCATTACAAAGAGGAACTTAATTTTTACATGATCATTATTTTAGTGACCTTGATTCTATTTCAGCTATCCCTGAACCTGAATTAGCTTTGAGCCTTTTTGCAGATATCTTCAATACTTTTGTGGATAATCATGCTCCCTTCAAAAAATGTAAGGCAGCTTGAATACCTGGTCCCCCCCAGAATTATCAGATGTCATTCATAAAAGAGATTATGCTTGGGTCAAGGCCAGGAACACAGGCTAATGCCCAGACTGGCAAGCTTTTAAGCAAATGAGGAATCATTGTGTAAGACAAATCAGAAAGGCTAAATCTGATTATTGTGTAACCACAGATTGTAATGGAAACCTGGCCAAATTCTGAAAAACTGTAAAATCGCTGAAGGGTTATACTTCCTCCTCTCTCCCACAACAAATTAATTCAGACACTGGCCTCATTACGGGTAACAAATGCCATTATTGATGCATTTAATCACCATTTTATTTCAGTAGGCTCTCTTTGAAATAACTTCTAAGCCTATTCACAATGATATTGGACTGGATGCTGATAGGGGACATTTGCTGAATGATTAGAGAAATGATAGTCAAAAGTTTTATTTTAGGCTATTTACAGAAAAAGTGCCCATCATTGTTTCTCAATAACTCACATTTTTATTTAACGTCTTAAGGATCAGACCCTTCTTTTCAATTTCCGCATAAAATGACATACCCAAATCTAACTGCCTGTAGCTCAGGACCTGGAGCAAGGATATGCATATTCTTGATACTATTTCAAAGTAAACACTTTGAAGTTTGTGGAGATGTGAAATTAATGTAGGAGAACATAACACAATAGATCTGGTAAAAGATAAAACAAACAAAAAACATACATTTTCTATTTTTATTTTTGTTGCATCATCTTTGAAATGAAAAAGAATGGCCATACATTAAGATAGTAAGATGAAGGTAATTTAGATGTTATCCACAAGAGGGCAGCAGTGTCTGTGCAAAGTTTCAGACTGATACGATGAAGGATGACAATACATCATCATATTTTGTATCAAGACTCCCAGATGTCCCTCACGAGTAGCCCAAATGTACCCAAGTGGCCTCCAAGTGGCCGAATTGGTCAAGTGATACATTTGCAAGTACATAACTATAGAGAACATACACAAATCTATGGTATTAAAACATTTACGTTTACACAATCCCAGGAATGAAATACATGATGGATCATTAGCTTCCCTTCATAAAAGGTACTAAAAGGAGATGCGACGAGAATGCTGATCCAATGCCTCCCAACACAGAAGTTAACTATTTAAGATAAGGGCCAAGTTAGCAGCCAACACTGATCTAATGTCATAAGTGAACACACCACAAACCACACACAAAGAGAAAAAATAACTATTTACACACTATTTACAATTGCAGTATTTAGAACATTTACAGCAGCTGGAATGTGGACATTCACACCTCTAGATGGCCGGGGGGGGCTAGGTGTGGAGCCTAAGACTGCAGCAGGGGTCAGACTGGATGAACCAGTTTCTACATTTGAATGAGTGGGGGATGGATGACTTAAATGTGGTGGTTCCCTAAAGTCATCTGAGTCATTGGCACTATTGAAGATTAAAACAACATTCAGTAAGAACTCAAGTTTAGAGCCCTGCATCAATACTTTTACGGATGAGCCCTGCATCAATACATCAAATAAACAACACATCTATAAACATATATAGAGTATGGGGTACACAATCACTATAATTATATATGTGTACCAAAAGTAAATAAGACACTCGAAAGCCACAGCATGTCATAGTCAACATAAAATACACAGTCTATGCTTATACATTGTATATTGTTTAAGTTTAAACAGTACCAGTCAAAAGATTGGAAACTACTAATTCAAGGGTTGTTCTTTATTTGTACTATTTTCTACATTGTAGAATCATCTAGCAAACAAAAAAGTGTTAAACAAATCAAGATATATTTTATATTTGTGATTCTTCAAATAGCCACCCTATTGGCATTCTCTCAACCAGCTTCACCTGGAATGCTTTTCCAACCGTCTTGAAGGAGTTCCCACATATGCTGAGCACTTGTTGGCTGCTTTTCCTTCACTCTGCCGTCCGACTCATTCCAAACTATCTCAATTGGGTTGAGGTCGGGGGAGGACAGGTCATCTGATGCAGCACTCCATCACTCTCCTTCTTGGTAAAATAGCCCTTACACAACCTGGAGGTGTGTTGGGTCATTGTCCTGTTGAAAAATAAATGATAGTCACACTAATCCCAAACCAGATGGGATGGCGTATTGCTGCAGAATGCTGTGGTAGCCATGCTGGTTAAGTGTGCCTTGAATTCTAAAGAAATCACAGACAGTGTCACCAGCAAAGCACCCCCACACCATAACAACTCCTCCTCCATGCTTTACGGTGGGAGATACACATGCGGAGATCATCCATTCCCCCACACCGCGTCTCACAAAGACACAGCTGTTGGAACCAAACATCTCCAATTTGGACTCCAGACCTAAGGACCAATCTCCACCGGTCTAATGTCCATGAAGGCCTGATTCACACAGTCTCCCCTGAACAGTTGATGTTGAGATGTGTCTGTGACTTGAACTCTGTGAAGCATTTATTTGGGCTGCAATCTCTGAGGGTGATAACTCTAATGAATATATCCTCTGCAGCAGAGGTAACTCTGGGTCTTCCATTCCTGTGGCGGTCCTCATGATTGCCAGTTTCATCATAGCGCTTGAAGGTTTTTGCGACTGCACTTGAAGAAACTTTCAAAGTTCTTGAAATTTTCCGTATTGACTGGCCTTCATGTCTTAAAATAATGATGGACTGTCGTTTCTCTTTGCTTATTTGAGCTGTTCTTGCCATAATATGGACTTTGTCTTTTACCAAATAGGGCTATCTTCTGTGTACCTTGTCACAACACAACTGATTGGCTCAAATGCATTAAGAAGGAAATAAATTCCACAAATTAACATTTAACAAGTCACACATGTTAATTGAAATGCATTCCTGGTGACTACCTCATGAAGCTGATTGAGAGAATGCCAAGAGTGTGCAAAGCTGTCATCAAGGCAAAGGGTGGCTATTTGAAGAATCTTGAATATAAAATATATTTTGATTTGTTTAACACTTTTTTGGTTACTGCATGATTCTGTATGTGTTTTTTCATAGTTATGATGTCTTCACTATTGTTCTACAATGTAAAAAATAGTAAAAATATAGAAAAACACTTGAATGAGTAGGTGTGTCCAAACCTTTGACTGGTACTGTATATATTTATTTTAAAAAGCCACTCTATTCCATCCATTATTATGAACAATCCTCCTGTCACCAGCCTCACTGGCTTTTATATAGACACACAATGTTTAGCCTGTGTATTTTATGTTGACTATGAAATGCTGTGGTTTGTGTGCTTTATTTACTATTGGTACAAATATTTCATTATAATGACTGCTATATATATACACTGCTCAAAAAAATAAAGGGAACACTAAAATAACACATCCTAGATCTGAATGAATGAAATAATCATATTAAATACTTTTTTCTTTACATAGTTGAATGTGCTGACAACAAAATCACACAAAAATTATCAATGGAAATCAAATGTATCAACCCATGGAGGTCTGGATTTGGAGTCACCCTCAAAATTAAAGTGGAAAACCACACTACAGGCTGATCCAACTTTGATGTAATGTCCTTAAAACAAGTCAAAATGAGGCTCAGTAGTGTGTGTGGCCTCCACGTGCCTGTATGACCTCCCTACAACGCCTGGGCATGCTCCTGATGAGGTGGCGGATGGTCTCCTGAGGGATCTCCTCCCAGACCTGGACTAAAGCATCCGCCAACTCCTGGACAGTCTGTGGTGAAACGTGGCGTTGATGGATGGAGCGAGACATGATGTCCCAGATGTGCTCAATTGGATTCAGGTCTGGGGAACAGGCGGGCCAGTCCATAGCATAAATGCCTTCCTCTTGCAGGAACTGCTGACACACTCCAGCCACATGAGGTCTAGCATTGTCTTGCATTAGGAGGAACCCAGGGCCAACCGCACCAGCATATGGTCTCACAAGGGGTCTGAGGATCTCATCTCGGTACCTAATGGCAGTCAGGCTACCTCTGGCGAGCACATGGAGGGCTGTGCGGCCCCCCAAAGAAATGCCACCCCACACCATGACTGACCCAACGCCAAACCGGTCATGCTGGAAGATGTTGCAGGCAGCAGAACGTTCTCCACGGCGTCTCCAGACTCTGTCACGTCTGTCACATGTGCTCAGTGTGAACCTGCTTTCATCTGTGAATAGCACAGGGCGCCAGTGGCGAATTTGCCAATCTTGGTGTTCTCTGGCAAATGCCAAACGTCCTGCACGGTGTTGGGCTGTAAGCACAACCCCCACCTGTGGACGTCGGGCCCTCATGCCACCCTCATGGAGTCTGTTTCTGACCGTTTGAGCAGACACATGCACATTTGTGGCCTGCTGGAGGTCATTTTGCAGGGCTCTGGCAGTGCTCCTCCTGCTCCTCCTTGCACAAAGGCGGAGGTAGCAGTCCTGCTGCTGAGTTGTTGCCCTTTTACGGCCTCCTCCACGTCTCCTGATGTACTGGCCTGTCTCCTGGTAGCGCCTCCATGCTCTGGACACTACGCTGACAGACACAGCAAACCTTCTTGCCACAGCTCGCATTGATGTGCCATCCTGGATGAGCTGCACTACCTGAGCCACTTGTGTGGGTTGTAGACTCCGTCTCATGCTACCACTAGAGTGAAAGCACCGCCAGCATTCAAAAGTGACCAAAACATCAGCCAGGAAGCATAGGAACTGAGAAGTGGTCTGTGGTCACCACCTGCAAAACCAGTCCTTTATTGGGGGTGTCTTGCTAATTGCCTATCATTTCCACCTGTTGTCTATTCCATTTGCACAACAGCATGTGAAATGTATTGTCAATCAGTGTTGCTTCCTAAGTGGACAGTTTGATTTCACAGAAGTGTGATTGACTTGGAGTTACATTGTGTTGTTTAAGTGTTCCCTTAATTTTTTTGAGCAGTATATATATATATATATATATATATATATATATATATATAAAATCAATGACAAAATCTAAACAATCTCTCAAATGAATTATATGCAACCATTCAAACAAGTGCATTAGCATGAGAAGAAAACATGTATTTGACTTACCAGTCTAAAGATGCGTCCTTTCCTTCCAAAAACATTTATTCTGCTGTTGAGTCAAAACCAATCCGGTTCTGTGTCACTTTCACTGTCGATTTCTGCTGTAATCTCGTCCAAATCTGTATATCTGGACTTCGATTTAGCTTTTCCAGTGTTAGAAGCCATTGTTGTACTTACAAAAATTGCTGAAAACTTAAGTCTTCTTACGTGCGGGCTTAGCACAATGGCTTTTACTCATACAAAGGACCATCACATACTCATGTAAAGCCAGCTCATTGGCTATCTAGCTAGCTTTGGTTCAAAACGATAGGTGGTCATTGGACCAAGATACAGTCAATCAAGTGAACACCGCCCATCTCATTATGCGTAACGAGGTCAGCCCTTGGTGGGCTAAAATAACTTTTTTTGTAGCCTATACATCATGCAGAATGCTGAAAGAGTTTGGTTGCCTTCTTGAGTATCTGAGGATTGCAGAAGAACAGAACTTGACCAGGTGAAACAAGGTGTAACGTTTATATTACATTTAAATTCTTTGTTGCAAGTTGAACGAGTAAGAATTCAGGCGGAACGTTGTATACAACATGGATCGTATTAGGATACAAAAATTATTTTATCAAACAAAACTACACTGGATTTTATCTCTAGGACACTCAGGATTACAAATCAGAGGAAAATTACTGAATGTAAGTACATTATTTACCTTCAGAGGTGAATTTATCAAACCTGTCGCAATGATAAAAGTGCTTTTTTGTTGTGCACCATCTTCAAACAATAGCATGGTATATTGTTGCTGTAATACCTACTGTAAATTGGACACTGCAATTAGATTAACAATCATTTAAGCTTTCTGCCCATATAAGACATGTATATGTCTGTGAAAATGTGCTTTTGTTTACAACATCATTGTATTCACATTATCCGTATTGAGCAACAACTGTCTCGATTTTGGGACACCCATCCAGAAGAGGTTAACATTGTTATCAGGAAATATTCCAAAAGTATGGAAATCAGCTCTTGTGCTGCCACTGCACAAGGGTGGGGATAGTAGTGACCTTAATAATTGCCGCCCTATTTCAAGGCTTCCTTGTCTAGCTAAGATTCTTGAATCCTTGGTAAATCTACAGCTTTGCTCTTTTTGATCTGAGAAATTGATTTTGAATGTAAACCAATTAGGGTTTAGGCCTGGGCATTGCACTATTAAAGCGCAATTACAGTTAATGATCTTGTCAATTCTTTGACACTAAAATAAAATGTGCTGCTTTAATCGTGGACCTGTCAAAAGCTTATGATACTGTTGATCATGCTATTCTATTGAATAAGTTGTCCTAGATAGCCCTGAGCTCTGATGCCTGTTCATGGTTTCATGATTATCTTAGTGACAGAACTCAGGCCATCGTGATTGATAGGGTTAAGCCTGAATTTCTTTGAGTACATAAAGGTGTACCACAGGGGTCGTGTCTGGGACCTGTTCTCAATCTTTTAAAAATTGTAAACTTCATCTATATTCAGATGATACTATTATTGCCCCACATGTTGATCTGGCTGTGTCAAAAATACAGTCTGATTTTATAGCTATGCAGGAATCCCCTTCTGATTTAAAATGTGTGCTTAACATGGGCAAAACAAAATACATGTTGTTTTATTTTTATGGATTTGACGTATAAAAAACATATAGATGAGCTGGTAAAGAAGTGTGATGGGTGATTTGAAGGAGTCAAGCGCAGGAGGGTGAATCACAGAATACAGAGTTTATTCCGGAATACAGAGTTACGCAGAAATGCGAACCAAACAGGCACACAGGGAAAATATACCCTGGCAGTACAAAATACATGGAGCTCAACCGAGCTACACTCTCCTCACAATAAACAATCACCCACAAGGACAAGGGGGCAGAGGGAAAACTTATACAAGCACTAATGAGGGGATATGAACCAGGTGTGTGTAATAAACAAGACAAAACAAATGGAATGATGAGATGAGGAGCGGCAGTAGCTAGAAGGCCGGTGACGACGAACGCCAAAGCCTGCCCGAACCAGGAGAGGAGGCTGCTTCGGAGGAAGTCGTGACAGTACCCCCCCTTGACGATCAGCTCCTGCAGCGCGCCGACACCGGCCTCGGGGATGGCCAGGAGGACGCGGAGCTGGGCGAGCTGGATGGCAACGGTAGAAATCCCGCAACAGGGAGGGATCGAGGATATCCCTCACCGGGACCCAGCACCGCTCCTCCGGACTGTACCCCTCCCACTCCACAAGGTACTGAAGTCCCCCCACCTGATGCCTCGAAACCAGGATGGAACGGACAGAGTATGCCTGGGCCCCCTCATTGTCCAGAGGAAGCGGACAGACGTCCCACACCTCAGCCACCACTGGCCTGAGGAGAGACACATGGAACGAGGGGTTAAAACGATCATCTGGTGGGAGGAATAACCTATAGGTAACCTTGTTATTCCTCCTCAGGACTTTGAATGGCCCCACAAACCGCGGGCTCAGCTTCCGGCAGGGCAGGAGGAGGGGCAGATTCCGGGTCGGAAGCCAGATCCGATCACCCGGTACGAAGACCGGGGCCTCACTGCGGTGGCGGTCAGCGTTGGCCTTCTGACGACGCATGGCGCATTGGAGGTGGCCATGAGCAGCATTCCACGTCTCCTCTGAGCGCTGAAACCAGTAATCCACTGCAGGAGCCTCGGTCTGGCTCTGGTGCCACGGTGCCAGAAACGGTTGGTAACCTAAAACACATTGGAATGGCGTTAGCTTAGTGGAGGAGTGACGGAGAGAGTTCTGGGCATATTCGGCCCATGGCAAGAACACAGACCACTCCCCCGGCCGGTCCTGGCAGTAGGACCGCATGAACCTACCCACATCTTGATTCACCTGTTCCACCTGCCCATTAGACTCGGGGTGGAAACCAGAGGTCAGGCTGACCGAGACCCCAGTCAGACACGATTTCCTCTGGTACCCCGTAATGCCGGAAGACGTGTGTAAACAGGGCCTTCGCAGTCTGCAGGGCCGTGGGGAGACAGGACAGAGGAAGGAGGCGGCAGGCTTTGGAAAAGCGGTCCACAACGACCAGGATGGTGGTGTTACCTTGAGAGAGGGGAAGATCAGGAAGGAAATCAATACTCAGGTGAGACCATGGCCGTTGTGGAACTGGTAAAGGTTGTAACTTACCTGCTCGGAGGTGCCTAGGTGCCTTACTCTGGGTGCACATTGAGCAGGAGGAGACATACACCCTCACGTCCTTAGCCAAGGTAGGCCACCAGTACTTTCCGGTCAGGCAGTGCACTGTACTACCGATACCTGGGTGACCAGAGGAGGGGGACGTGTGTGCCCAGTACCTGTTGGGGGACGTGTGTGCCCAGTGCCTGGTTCACCAACTACTTCTCAGATAGAGTTCAATGTGTCGAATCGGAGGGCCTGTTGTCTGGACCTATGGCAGTCTCTATGGGGGTGCCACAGGGTTCAATTCTTGGGCCGACTCTTTTCTCTGTGTATATCAATGACGTCGCTCTTGCTGCTGGTGACTCTCAGATCCACCTCTACGCAGACGACACCATTTTGTATACATCTGGCCCTTCATTGGACACTGTGTTAACAAACCTCCAAACGAGCTTCAATTCCATACAACACTCCTTCAGTAGCCTCCAACTGCTCTTAAACACTAGTAAAACATAAATGCATGCTCTTCAACCGAACGCTGCTTGCACCCGCCCACCCGACTAGAATCACTACTCTCGACGGGTCTGACCTAGAGTATGTGGACAACTACAAATACCTAGGTGTCTGGTTAGACTGTAAACTCTCCTTCCAGACTCACATTAAGAATCTCCAATCCAAAGTTAAATCTAGAATCGGTTTCCTATTTCGCAACAAAGCCTCCTTCACTCATGCTGCCAAACATGCCCTCGTAAAACTGACTATCCTACCGATCCTTGACTTCGGCGATGTCATTTACAAAATAGCCTCCAACACTCTACTCAGCAAATTGGATGTAGTCTATCACAGTGCCATCCGTTTTGTCTCCAAAGCCCCATATAATACCCACCACTGTGACCTGTACGCTCTTGTTGGCTGGTCCTCACTACATATTCGTCGCCAAACCCACTGGCTCCAGGCCATCTATAAATCACTGCTAGGCAAATCCCCGCCTTATCTTAGCTCATTGGTCACAATAGCAACACCCACCCGTAGTCTGCGCTCCAGCGGGTATATCTCACTGGTCATCCCCAAAGCCAACACCTCCTTTGGCCGCAATTCCTTCCAGTTCTCTGCTGCCAATGACTGGAACAAATTGCAAAAATCTCTGAAGCTGGAGACACTTATCTCCCTCACTAACTTTAAGCATCAGTTGTCAGAGCACCTTACCGATCACTGCACCTGTACACAGCCCATCTGAAATTAGCCCGCCCAACTACCTCATCCCTATATTGTTATCTATTTTGCTCATTTGTACCCCAGTATCTCTATTTGCACATCATCTCTTGCACATCTATCATTCCAGTGTTAATACTAATTGTAATTATTTTGCACTATAGCCTATTTTATTGCCTACCTCCATAACTTGCTAAATTTGCACACTGTATATTATATGTATTTCTGTTGTATTTTTGACTTTGTTTTGTTTTACCCCATATGTAACTCTGTTTGTTTTTATCGCACTGCTATGCTTTATCTTGGCCAGGTCGCAGTTGTAAATGAGAACTTGTTCTCAACTGGTTTACCTGGTTAAATAAAGGTGAAATAAAAAAATAAAATAAAGAAGATCAGACGGTCACAGACAAGAGCAGGCACGTACTGCAGCCCAGTTGGACACTGAGGTGGAGATGGCTCTGTGCGTAACGCCTGCTCTATATCCGTGTCCATCACCCATACTACCGGCACCATAATGCAGGTGGCCGGGAGTATGGGGGTCTTGTCTCTGGGCCTGTCATCTGTGTCGTACAGCCATGACAGTGCTTCTGCCTTCACATTCTTCGTACATTGGATGTATGATAGTGTAAAATCAAACCGGGTGAAGAATAGGGCCCACCTGGCCTGGCGAGGGTCCAGCCTCCTCGCTGTCCAGATGTACTCCAGGTTACGGTGGTCCGTCCAGACAAGGAAAGGGTGTTTCGCCCCTTCGTGCCTGTGCCTCCACACGGTCAGGGCTCAGATAACAGCTAACACCTCCCGTTCACCAACGTCGTAGTTCTGCTCTGCCGGGCTGAGCTTCTTGGAGAAGAAGGCACAGGGGCGGAGCTTGGGTAGCATGCCCGAGTGTTGAGATAGGACCACGCCTATCCTTACCTCGGATGCATCCACCTCCACTACGAATGGTAGTGATGGATCGGGGTGGGCCAGTACCGGGGCTGAGGTGAACAGACCTCTCAGGTTACTGAAGGCCCTGTCAGCCTCAGCAGACCAGCGGAGCTGGGACAGCTCACCCTTCGAAAGAGATGTGATGGGAGCTACAACCTTGCCAAAGCCCCGGATAAACCTCTGATAGTATTTGGCAAAGCCAATGAGGCGCTGCACCTCCTTTAACGTGGTTGGAGTCGGCCAATTATGCACAGCTGAACTGCGATCTGCCTCCATCTCCACACCTGAGGTGGTAATGCGGTATCCAACGAAGGAGACAGACTGTTGGAAAAACAGACACTTTTCTGCCTTGGCATAAAGGTCATGTTCCAACAGTCTGGCCAGCACTTTGTGAACCAGGGACACATGCTCGGCGTGCGTAGCGAAATACACCAGAACGACATCGATGTAGACCACTACACCGCGACCAAGTATCTCCCGAAACACCTCGTTCACAAAGGACTGGAAGATGGATGGAGCATTCATCAAACCGTAAGGCATCACCAGGTATTCGTAATGACCCGTGGTTGTGCTGAATGCACACCCCATGCATTGACTCGATCACAGATGGAATGAGGGGTAGAGGATAACAAAATCGTATCGTCCCCTTGTTCAGTGATCGGTAATCAATGCAAGGGCGCAGACCGCCGTTATTCTTCTTCACAAAAAAGAAACTCGAGGAGGCAGGCGAAGTGAAGGGACGTATAAACTCGCAGGGACTCGGTGACGTATGGGGGATGCACACGGTGGAGGTACTGTCTGGACTTTCCACCTTGGTTGCACCAACAGAAAAACCGAGACACCTACCCTGACACTCTCTCGACCACCCCTTGAGAACCCTCTGCAGCCTTGAAAAGGTGGGGTTGTGGAGTGCTAACCAGGGAATACCTAACACAATAGGGAAAGCAGGAGACTCAATAATAAAAAAAAGTTACTTTCTCGCGATGAGTCTTGTGTGTAACCATAGTGACTGGTGCTGTAACCTCCGAACCCGGACTCGAATGGTCGACTGTCAAGTGCTCTGATGGGGAGTGGAATGGATAGGGGAACCAATGTAATGCCTAGACTGTGTGAAAATGACCTGTCCATAAAGTTCCCAGCTGCGCCTGAATTGACCAGCACCTTACACTGGGGAACTACAATGTAATCAGGAAAGTGGATCGGTAGGGTACAGTGCGCAGCAGAGGGTTCTGAACGAGTGTTGGTGTTCGATACCTGGGGTGACGCGAGAGTGCCCTGCCTGCCGCCTCCAGACCCAAAAGAACGCTGACAACATTGTGCAGTGAAATGTCCTCTCGTGCCACCAGAGTGACACTGGCGCTGTCGTCCTACGCTCTCCCGGATCGCCGCTCCACCCAGCTCCATCGGCTCGTGATCCGGGTTGGGCGGGGTTGGAATGGGAAGGCCCCCTCCAGGACGTCTTCTGGCCGCCAGTAGGTTGGCCAACCGGATGGCCATGTCCAACAGTTGAGTGAAGGACAACATGGTGTCCTGGCAGGCTAGCTCCCGTCGGACGTCCTCCCGTAGATGGCACCGGAAGTGGTCGTTGAGGGCCCGCTCGTTCCACCTGGACCCAGCTGCTAGAGTCCGGAACTCCAGGGCGAAGTCCTGCACATTCCTCGTCCCCTGCCTCAGGTGGACCAGCCGCTCGCCCGCCTCTTGACCCTCGGGCGGGTGATTGAAGATCACTCCCCGTAGTTGTCCAACGCAGCTCCTCTTTCATTCCAGACCGCGTTGGCCCACTCCAGGGCTTTCCCCGAGAGGCAGTAGACGAGGTCGGACACCTTCTCCCGCTCCAATGGGGCCGGGCTGATGCTGGAATAGTAAAGATCCAGTTGGAGGAGGAATCCCTGGCATAGAGCAGCTGTCCCGTCGAAATCCTATGGTCCGATATATGGATCCCTCTGGGTGCTGGGATGTGGGTGGCTGGATCCGGTCGCCCAGCTCGTCCCGACAGATCGGGTCCTCTCCTCTCCAGGCATTGGACGACCTGTAGAACCCAATCCATCGCTTCTCCCAAGCTGGCTAGCATCGACGAATGCTCCTGGACTCGTGCCATGACTCCAGGCATGCACTCCTCTCCTGCTAACTCCATGGCAGGTGGGTGATTTTGTGGGTGATTTTTCAAACAGTCCAATGCGCAAAACAGGCACACTGGAACCAAACAGGCACACGGGGAATATATACCCCGGCAATGCAAAATACACAGCTCAACCGAGCTACACTCTCCTCACAGTAAACAATCACCCAAAAGGACAAGGGGGCAGAGGGAAAACTTATACAAGTACTAATGAGGGGATATGAACCAGGTGTGTGTAATAAACAAGACAAAACAAATGAAATGATGAGATGAGGAGCGGCAGTGGCTAAAAGGCCGGTGACGACGAACGCCGAAGCCTGCCCGAACGGAGAGGAGGCAGCTTCAGAGGAAGTCGTGACAAGAACCTACGTTTTAATGTTGTCTTTTTCTACAGAAAACTATCTGTGCTTTTCTCAAGCAGTAGGAAGCAGAGTATTCAGTCAACCTTTTAATCTGTTCTTGATTATGTTGATATTATTCATCATCTGTTAACAGGCATCAGACCTCAGGCCTATCGAGGACAACTTATTCAATAAAATTGCATTACAATTTATGAAATTGCTTATCCCAGTTACCAACAAGCAAGCACCGATTAAGAAAATGACTGTAAAAACGGTTAAATCCCTGTGGATTGAAGAGAAATTGAAAAATGGAATGGTTGAGAGGGATGAGGCAACAGAAATGGCAAATAGGTCTGGCTGTACAACCGATTGTTAAACAAACTGCAAATTGAGAAATCATGTGACTAAACTGAATAAAAAGAAGAAGAAACCACTATGAAACAAAGATAAATGACCTAAATAATGATAGTAAAAAGCTTTGGAGCACCTTAAATGAAGTTTTGGCCAGAAAGGCAAACTCTGCTCCATCATTCATTGAATCAGATGGCACATTCATTACAAAACCCACTGATATTGCTAACTACTTTAAAGATTTTTTCATTGGCAAGATTAGCAAACTTAGGCATGACATGCCAGCAACAAACACTGACACGACACATCCAAGTATATCTGACCAAATTAAGGAAGACAATCATTGTAATTTTGAATTCCGTAAAGTAAGTGTGGAAGAGGTTAAAAAAGTATTGTTGTCTATCAAAAATGACAAGCCACCGGGGTCTGACAACTTGCATGGAAATAGCGGACGATATTGCCATATCTTCATTTTAAGCCTACTAAAAAGTGTGTGCCGTCAGGCCTGGAGGGAAGCAAAAGTTATTCACCTACCTAAGGATAGTAAAGCCCCCTTTACTGGCACAAATAGCCAACCAATCAGCCTGTTACCAACTCTTAGTAAACTTTTGGAAAAAATGGTGTTTGACCAGATACAATGCTATTTTACAGTAGACAAATTGATAACAGACTTTTAGCACGCTTATAGGGAAGGGCATACAACAAGGACAGCACTTTCACAAATTACTGATGATTGGCTGAGAGAAATTGATGACAAAAAGATTGTGGGGGCTGTTTTGCTAGACTTCAGTGTGGCCTTTGATATTATCGATCATTGTCTGTTGCTGAAAAAACGTATGTTTTATGGTTTACACCCCCTGCTATATTGTGGATAAAGAGTTACCTGTCTAACAGAACACAGAGGGTTTTTTAATGGAAGCCTCTCCAACATAATCCAGGTAGAATCAGGAATTCCCCAGGGCAGCTGTCTAGGCTTCTTACATTTTTCAACCTTTACGAATGACATGCCACTGGCTTTGAGTAAAGCCAGTGTGTCTATGTATGCAGATGACTCAACACTATACAAATCAGTTACCAAAGCGACTGAAATGACTGCAACACTTAACAAAGAGCTGCAGTTAGTTTCAGAATGCATTCTTAACAGCACTATCAACAAGGCAGGTTCTACAGGCCCTAGTTTTGTCGGACCTGGACTACTGTTCAGTTGTGTGATCAGGTGCCACAAAGAGACTCAGAACAGGGCAGCAGGGCTGGCCCTTGGATGTTCACAGAGAGCTAACATTAATAATATGCATGTCAATCTCTCCTGGCTCAAAATGGAGGAGAGATTGACTTCATCACTACTGTTGAATGCACTGAGCTGTCTGTTTGAACTACAGGCACACAGCTCAGACACCCATGCATACCCCACAAAACATGCCACCAGAAGTCTCTTGACAGTTCCCAAGTCCAGAACAGACTATGGGAGGCACACAGTACTACATAGAGCCATGGCTACATGGAACTCTATTCCCCATCAAGTGTCTCATGCAAGCAGTACAATTAGATTTAAAAAACAGATAAAAATACACCTTTTGGAACTGCGGGGACTGTGAAGCACATTCTCATGCAAACAAACACACGATAACATACGGACTATACACACACGTACACATGGATTTTGTGTTCTAGGTATGCGGTAGTAGAGTAGGGGCCTGAGGGCACACACTTAATATGTAGTGAAATCTGTTGTGAATGTATTGTAATGTTTTTAAAAATGTATAACTGCCTTAATTTTGCTGGACCCCAGGATGAGTAGCTGCTGCTGGCGATCCATAATGAATACAAATGCAAATACATACACATATTTAGGATATGTTATTGTGGGTGTAGCGAAATGCTTGTGTTTCTAGCTCCAACGGTGTGATAGTATCTGTAGTAGTAAAATAATGGAATTAAGAAATATATAAATATTAGGATGAGCAATGTCTGAGTGGCATTGACTAAAATGCAGTAGAGTACAGTATATACATATGAAATGAGTAAAACAGTATGTAAACATTATTAAAGTGACTAGTGTTCCATTTAAAGTAACCAGTGATTCCATGTCTATGTACAAAGGGCAGCAACGTTTAAGGTGAAGGGTTGAGTAACCGGGTGGTAGCCGGCTAGTGATGGCTATTTAACAGTCTGATGGCCTTGAGATAGAAGCTGTTTTTCAGTCTCCCAGTCCCAGCTAGTTAAGGATCATATCTCCTCCACCTTACCTGACACCCTAGACCTACTTCAATTTGCATACCACCACAATAGATCCACAGATGATGCAATCGCCATTTGATGCACCTGTACTGACCTCACCTTCTGGATGATAGCAGGGTGAACAGGCCGTGGCTTGGGTGGTTGATGTCCTTGATGATCTATTTGGCCTTCCTGTGACATCGGGCGCTGTAGATATCCTGGAGGGCAGGCAGTGTGCCCCCGGTGATGCATTGGGCAGACCGCACCACACCCTTGAGAGCCCTGCGGTTGCAAGCAGTGCAGTTGCCATTGCACTGCACACTGCCCTATCCCATCTGGACCAGAGGAGTACCTATGTCAGAATACTGTTCATTGACTATAGCTCAGCCTTCAACACCATAGTACCCTCCAAACTCATCATTAAGTTCTGGGCCCTGAGTCTGAACCCCGCCCTGTGCAACTGGGTCCTGGACTTCCTTACAGGCTTCAGGTGGTGAAGGTGGGAAACAACACCTCCACTACGCTGATCTTCAACACAGGGGCCCCACAAGGGTGCGCGCTCAGCACCCTCCTGTACACCCTGTTCACCCATGACTGCGTGGCCATGCATGCCTCCAACTCAATCATCAAGTTTCAGACGAAAGAACAGTAGTAGGCCTGATTACCAACAATGACGAGACAGCCTACAGGGAGGAGGTGAAGGCCCTGGCGTAGTGGTGCCAGGAAAATAACCTCTCCCTCAACGTCAATAAAACAAAGGAGCTGATCGTGGACTTTAGGAGAAAACAGAGAGGGCACGCCACTATTCACATCGACGGGACCGTAGTGGAGAAGGTGAAAATCTTCAAGTTCCTTGGCGTACACATCACTGACAATCTGAAATGGTCCACCCACACAGACAGTGTGGTGAAGAAAGTGCAACAGTGCCTCTTCAACCTCAGGAGGCTGAAGAAATTTGGCTTGGCCCCTAAGACCCTCACAAACTTTTACAGATGTTCAATTGAGAGCATCCTGGGGGCACACTGCCTGCCCTCCAGGACATCTACAGTGCCCGATGTCACAGGAAGGCCAAATAGATCATCAAGGACATCAACCACCCAAGCCACGGCCTGTTCACCCTGCTGTCATCCAGAAGGTGAGGTCAGTACAGGTGCATCAAATGGCGATTGCATCATCTGTGGATCTATTGTGGCGGTATGCAAATTGAAGTGGGTCTAGGGTGTCAGGTAAGGTGGAGGAGATATGATCCTTAACTATCCTCTCAAAGCACTTCATGATGACAGAAGTGTGTGCTACGGGGCAATATTCATTTAGTTCAGTTACCTATGCTTTCTTGGGTACAGGAACAACGGTGGACATCTTGAAGCAAGTGGGAACAGCAGACTGGGATAGGAAGATATTGAATATGTCCAAAAACACTCCAGCAAGCTGGTCTGCGCATGCTCTGAGGATGCGGCTAAGGATACCGTCTGGACCGGCAGCCTTTCGAGGGTTAAAAGCTTAAATGTCTTACTCACGTCGGCCACGGAGAACGAGAGCCCATGGTCCTTGGGAGCAGACTGCGTCGATGGCACTGTATTATCCTCAAAGCGGGTGAAGAAGGTGTTTAGCTTGTCCGGGAGCAAGACGTTGGTGTCCGCTATGTGGCTGGTTTTCCCTTTGAAATCTGTGGTCCTCTGTAGCTCAGCTGGTAGAGCACGGCGCTTGTAACGCCAAGGTAGTGGGTTCGATCCCCGGGATCACCCATACACAAAAATGTATGCACGCATGACTGTAAGTCGCTTTGGATAAAAGCGTCTGCTAAATGGCATATTTTTATTATTATTATTGTCTGTAGACCCTGCCACATACATCTCGTGTCTGAGCCTGTCACGCCCTGATTCAAGGGACTCGTATATGTTGAGTCAGGGTGTGGATATTCCTTGTTGTGCTTTTTCTATGTGTGGTATTCTGGTATGTGTATTTCTATGTTGGCCGGTGTGGTTCCCAATCGGAGGCAGCTGTCGCTCGTTGTCTCTGATTGGGGCCCATATTTAGGCAGCTTTTTGGCACTGTGGGATCTTGTTCCGTGTAAGGTTTGTTGTGTTGTACCTTTGGACTTCACGTTTCGTTTCCTTTATTGTTTTGTCGTGTGTTTATCGTTAAATAAACATGTACGCATATCACGCTGCGCCTTGGTCCGACCCGTCTTTAAACAAACGTGACAGAAGATCCCACAAAACGAGGACCAAGCAGCGTGCCCAGGAGCAGCAGACACCCTGGACACAGGTGGAGGAGCAGAGAGGATCTGGCAAGGCAGATGGAGGCCCTGAAAGGGATCAGGGTGGAGAAGGAGAGACAGCCCCAAGAAAATTTGGGGGGGGGGGCTAAAAGGGTGGTCGGGGAGTGACAGAGAGGAGCCCCGACCACTGCACTCGTGGGGGCTCAAGGAGGAGCCTCACTGGAGGAGGATGGGGCGCGGAGTGTAAAGGACGGAGACAGTCATAGACCTCCAGCGTCGGTTCCCAGTCTGGTACGCCCCGTACCTGCTCCCCGCACCAAGCCAGTGGTGTGTGTTCCCAGTCCGGCCCGGCCTGTTCCTGCTCCTCGCACCAAGCCAGTGGTGTGTGTTTCCAGTCCGGCCCGGCCTGTTCCTGCTCCTCGCACCAAGCCAGTGGTGCGTGTTCCCAGTCCGTTCCGGACTGTTCCTGCTCCTCGCACCAAGCCTGTGGTGCGCGTCGCCAGTCCGACCCGGTCTGTTCCTGCTCCTCACACCATACATACAGTGCATTCGGCATTCAAACCTCTTGACGTTTTCCACATTTTGTTACGTTACATCCTCATTATAACATTTATTAAACCATTTTCCCCCCATCAATCTACACACAATACCTCATATTGACAAAGCAAAAACAGGATTGTAGAAATTTTTGCAACTTTATAAAAAATTGAAATATCACATTTACATCCATAATCCCTGCTTTGGCAGGGATTACAGCCTTGAGTCTTCTTGTGTGTGACCCCACAAGCTTGGCACACCTATATTTGGGGAGTTTCTCCCATTCTTCTCTGTAGATCCTCTCAACCTCTGTCAGGTTGGATGGGGAGCATCGCTGCACAGCTATTTTCTGGTCTCTCCAGAGATGTTCGATCGGGTTCAAGTCCGGGCTCTGGCTGGGCCAATCAATGACACTCAGAGACTTGTCCCGAGGCCACTCCTGCATTGTCTTAGCTGTGTGCTTAGGGTCGTTGTCCTGCTGGAAGGTGAACCTTCACCCTAGTCTGAGGTCCTGAGCACTCTGGAGAAGATTTTCATCAAGGATCTCGCTGTACTTTTCTCAGTCAATCTTTCCCTCGATCCTGACTAGTCTCCCTGCCGCTGAAAAACATCCCTACAGTATGATACTGCCACCACCATGCTTCACCGTAGGGATGGTGCCAGGTTTGTTCCAGACGTGACATTTGGCATTCAGGCCAGAGAGTTCAATCTTTTTTTTAAAGGATATGTATGTGTATGTATGCATGTATGTACAGTGAGGGAAAAAAGTATTTGATCCCCTGCTGATTTTGTACGTTTGCCCACTGACAAAGAAATTTTCAGTCTATAATTTTAATGGTAGGTTTATTTGAACAGTGAGAGACAGAATAACAACAAAGAAATCCAGAAGAATGCTTGTCAAAAATGTTATAAATTGATTTGCATTATAATGAGGGAAATAAGTATTTGACCCCCTCTCAATCAGAAAGGACATCCTTGGAGAGCTCTTAGGTCTTGGCCATGGTGGAGCGTTTGGAATCTGATTGACTGATTGCTTCTGTGGACAGGTGTCTTTTATACAGGTAACGAGCTGAGATTAGGAGCACACTCTTAAAGGGAGTGCTCCTAATCTCAGCTTGTTACCTGTATAAAAGACAATGGGGGATTGGAAGTGATGCAGACAATTACATTGATGGAAGTTACAATCTATCTGCAATATTAAGCTGATCTACCCACCCTAAAAAATAAAATAAAATAAAAAAAGTTCAATCTTCGTTTCATCAGACCAGAGAATCTTGTTTCTCATGGTCTGTGAGTCCTTTAGGTGCCTTTTGGCAAACTCAAAGCGGGCTGTCATGTGCCTTTTACTGAGGAGTTGCCATTCTACCTTAAAGTCCTGATTGGTGGAGTGTTGCATAGATGGTTGACCTTCTGGAAGGTTCTCCCATCTCCACAAAGGAGCTCTGGAGCTCTGTCAGACTGACCATAGGGTTCTTTGTCACCTCCCTGACCAATGCACGTCTCCCCCGATTGCTCAGTTTGGCCGGGCGGCCAGCTCTAGGAAGATTCTTGGTGGTTCTAAAATTCTTCCATTTAAGAATGATGTTGGCAACTGTGTTCTTGGGGACCTTCAATGCTGCAGACATTTTTTGGAACCCTTCCCCAGATCTGTGCCTCGACACAATCCTGTCTCGGAGCTCTATGGACAATTCCTTCGACCTCATGGCTTGGTTTTTGCTCTGACATGCACTGTCAACTGTGGGACATTATATAGACAGGTGTGTGCCTTTCCAAATCATGTCCAATCAATCATATTTACCATAGGTGGACTCCAATCAAGTTGTAGAAACATCTCAAGGATGATCAATGGAAAAAGGGTGCACTTGAGCTCAATTTCGAGTCTCATAGCAAAGGGTCTGAATACTTATGTAAATAAGGTATTTCTGTTTTTTATTTTTAATACATTTGCAAACATTTCTAAAAACCTGTTTTTGCTTTGTCATTATGGGGTATTGTGTGTAGATTGATGAGGGAAAAAAAATATTTTAATACATTTTAGAATAAGGCTTTAACGTAACAAAATGTGAAAAAAGTCAAGTGGTCTGAATACTTTCCGAATGCACTGTATATATGTATTTGGTATAATGTGTACATTTATGTGGTATATACAGGGCACATTTGTTAAAGACACATAGGTCTCAATATGTCTTCCTTGTTCCAATAAAATAAATAAATAATTGAAGCCAAATGAAGTCGGTTAAGATGGCGTTTCATGGAGACGCACATGCACATTTTGATTTATTCCAAGAAGTGATGTTGCAGGCTAGCCCCCTCTCATTGACTAACTCAAGTTGAAGGCCAACCAGGGTACTGCAGGCTGCCATTATGAACACAATTATTCTCATAACTTATTCTGTATATGATTTTAAAATGATCGGTTCAAGGACATAAAGGTAACTGCCCAAAAAATTATATTGTGAGTAAATGAGGGATACAAAGTATATTGAAAGCAGATGCTTACACACGATTGTGGTTTTTGAGTTAATTAAGCAATTATAGAAAGAGAAATTGGTATAATTAGCTCAAATGTTTTTAGTCAAGAACAATAAAAAATCTTTGGTTGCCGGGTTCAAAAGGCATATACTGTAAGAAAGGAAAAAACAGCACTCACTCCACCCATATTTATAGATGACGCACATTTATTTTTACAATTATTATTTCCATTCATTATTGACATACATTATCTACTGTTTTCTACAAGCGCTTCAAAATAAAAAGAATAATAAACAAATAGAAAGAGACAATCCAACGCAATTGACATTAGTATTTGATACTGGGCGTCCTAAGACACGATACGGTTTAAAGTGAAGAGCACTTTCAACCCCCCTGCTATGAATGCTTCTGTAGATTTTTGCTGTGTAGTCTTTTTGTTACTGATGAGTTTCAAAATGTTCATTCAAACCTTTAATTTGGTGAGCGGCAAATTTTACGCTCCCTATCCAAAGACGACAGTGTTGTTATCAAACCTGCAGATAAAGGGGGCGCACTTGTTCTTCAAAACAAGGAGTAATATAGAAGAGAAATACTGAATCAATTGAACAACAGAGAGTTGTATTCACCATTGAGTTGTAATCCTACCGCCAAGTTTTTGTGCGAAATCAAAGTTATTTTGGACAATGCTATTAGCAATCACACTATAACGAAAAATGTGTATAAATGTATGTTACAGGAACACGTTCTCCGACCTCAGTTTTATACGATTTCGAAAATTCATGGTGTTGCAAAGAACCTGTATACGGACGTCCCATTGTTGCTGGCACTCAGTCAGCCACTGAAGCCATGTCTCACTATTTGGATTATCACATCAAACCTACTGTTCTAAATGTACCTTCATATTTATGGGATAGAACTGGCTTCCTTAACAAACTGAACTCTATACAAGGCATTGCTGACTCAGATATTCTATGCACAATGGTTGAGGCCAGTTTATATACTAATATCCCCCACTTTTCGTTATTTTTTGGACAAGAGAGATGAACGGGTGCCCCTAAGGCTGTTGCGGTGACTGTATTACTGACACACCGGCAGTCATGAATCATAACCGCAGTAAAATTCCATGTGACCGTTAAATCAAGGAAATCTCCTCTTATGCATTCTGGACATGCTATGGTAGTACCCAACTAGCTAACGACCATCAGGTCCTAATGGCCTCGTACTCAGAACTCTAGTGTCCCTCTAACCACTCTGACAATGGAAATGTAATCGAAAATCACATCAAACACTTCTCATCAAAATAGTATTGTGCTTTTAAAACTCACCTCACTGTGATATTCAATTTGAAGAAAGAAGTTCAACAGCAGGTCGTTGTGGATGTTGTTTCAAAGCCTAACAAAACGAAATGGACATTGCTTTCTAAGGTGATGATTAATTCAAAACACTCATATGCATATTAGAGTTTATGCATACTAGAGCATAATAATATAATAATAATATGCCATTTAGCAGACGCTTTTATCCAAAGCGACTTACAGTCATGTGCGCATACATTTTTACGTATGGGTGGTCCCGGGGATCGAACCCACTACCCTGGCGTTACAAGCGCCATGCTCTACCAATTGAGCTACAGAGGACATAAGCATAGGCTTATAAACCCAAGCCCGAAAAAAAACTGAATTAAAATCATGATTGTGCTGTTATACAATACATAGTCTTCAGCATATTGCGCATGGCAGAAAAACATAAAACAAAACTGATTTAAGATGTCTTTGGTACATAATTGGTCTAGGCTATACTCCGAAATTAAACACATTTGAGTAATTGCCTTTGAGTAAGTATTACAATGCATACTGGATGGGCTGTTTACCCTATGCTACACTCCAAATGTATATCTGCGAGTCTGGGAGAGAACATATAGCCCTAGGTGATGCTGTTGGTTCATTGATTGTGCAGGGCGGTTTACAGTTAGCCTACATTTATAGTGAATTTGTATTTGATTTTGTAAAAATGAAATTGTTTATATGTTCAAAATTAATTGGGTGACATTTTTACCTTTAGCTATACAGAATATTTTACCACCATGTGTTTCCATCTCCTCCTCTCTCTCGATCGTTAACAGTTTAGTAAAATATGTTTAGTTGCAAAAACATGTTATTATCAATGTTCCCGAACATATTTCACTTGGTTTTCCAAATGAAGCACTGGGTAGCTGCAGGAAAAGGGTTGGAGAGCCCATGGCATACAGAGTTTGGGTGGAATATCACCTGTCGAGCAGCAAGAGCATGCTCCTCAAACAGTGGTTGATACATGGAGTGAAATAAATGTTCTTCAATTTATTTCTCAGCTGCTCATATTAAGCACATGCTCCGGGATAAAACCAAAGTAGCCTACCTGGCATCATTGGAAAACAGACCATCGGGAAGGTGCGTGGCCTCCATTCGCTATTCGAATGCATACAGGTGACGTCTTTCCCCCCCCCCCCTGCCCCTTTTCCTGCCCATTTGATAATGGGCCATTCTAAAGCTAAACTAATTTTACATAGTAGTAAAGACAAGATTAAATTGAGAATAGTCTGATGGGTGAAAATATGATTACTTGATGAGATAACAGCTGTGCAGCCTCAGGCAAGCTTTGTTTGTGACTTTCTCAAATCATCAATAGCCTATAGACTCATCATGCAGCCATCTATGTTTTGATTTCTAAGATTTTCTAAGGTTTGTACCATTACATGTATCAGTCCAAGGCCCCAGCTGCGTGATTTCAGATAAGACAGTGTCTCTATTACAAACATGCCATGTTCAGCAGGTAGAGAATAACATGGGGTTGGCTTGAATTGGAGTAGATACAAGATTGCCTATGCCTCGAACGAGGAAGTGGATTAAAACAAGAGTCAATGAGGGTTACCCATTGCGGGCAAGGACCAATATCCCGTCATTTATGTAGTACCTCTTCGATATTAGCACTCAGCATCCTAGTTCCTCTCCAGTTCGGGTGCAAGCCATCCCTTTTTAAGAACTGAGGACGTTCCCAAAATAAGTCAAAATTGTCAATAAAATCCAATGCTCTTTCGAGGCAGAGTTTCGACTTCGTCCAAGTCCAATGAAAATAGGACTTGGAAAATAAGGCCAGATAAGATAATCCTCTTTCCACTATTCACTAACCTATCCTTAAGGAATTTGAAATCCTGTCTCAGCTCCCCAAAATGCCGCAGCCTGATGTCATTAGTACCGGCATGCACGACCACCATGTGTAGCTCTGTTTAACTCTTTTGCAGATAAACATGCACCGCACAAAATTCTAAGATTGAAAAATAGATCTAATCCTTGGCTGACGCATGAATTGTCTGTGAAATAACAGGAAATACATTTTGTTTGGGCTAAGGCTAGACTGACTGAATATATGTCTGATCGGAGGTCCTACAGACAATTGAGAAATACAGTGCATTAGGAAAATATTCAGACCCCTTCCCTTTTCCACATTTTGTTACGTTACAGCCTTATTCTAAATTGGATAAAATAAAAATCTTCCCTCATAAAATACACACAATACCCCAAAATGAGTGAAAACAGGTTTGTAGAAATGTTTGACCATTTATAAAAAATACAAAACAGAAATACCTTATTTTCATAAGTATTCAGACCCTTTGCTATGAGACTAAAAATTGAGCTCAGGTGCATCGTGTTTCAATTGATCATCCTTGAGCTGTTTCTACAAATTGATTGGAGTCCACCTGTGCTAAATTCAGTTAATTGGACATGATTTGAACATGCAAACCAAGCCATGAGGTTTAAGGAATTGTCCGTAGAGCTCCAAGACAGGATTGTGTCGAGGCACAGATCTGGGGAAGGGTTCCAAAACACTTATTTTGCATTGAAGGTCCCCAAGAACACAGTGAGGTCAATCATTCTTAAATGGAAGAAGTTTGGAACCACCAAGACTCTTCCTAGAGCTGGCTGCCCGGCCAAACTGAGCAATCGGGGGAGACGGGCCTTGGTCAGGGAGGTGACCAAGAACCCGATGGTCACTCTGACAGAGCTCTAGAGTTCCTCTGTGGAGATGGGAGAACCTTCCAGAAGGACAACCAACTCTGCAGCACTCCACCAATCAGGACTTTATGGTAGATTGGCCAGACGGAAGCCACTCCTCAATAAAAGGCACATGACAGCCCACTTGGAGTTTGCCAAAAGGCACCTAAAGGATCAAATCTGGTGCAGTCCATGAGGAGGAGATGCACTGCAGTACTTAATGCAGCTGGTGGCCACACCAGATACTGACTGTTACTTTTGATTTTGACCCACCCTTTGTTCAGGGACACATTATTCAATTTCTGTTAGTTGCATGTAGTGGAACTTGTTCAGTTTATGTCTCAGTTGTTGAATCTTGTTATGTTCATAAAAATATTGACACATGTTAAGTTTGCTGAAAATAAACGCAGTTGACAGTGAGAGGACATTTCTATTTTTGCTGAGTTTATATGTTGTTCTCTAATTCTTGTATGATGATTCAGATGAACTACATATTTATTCATTGGATGGTTCTCCCATCGATCAGGTTCCCGCCTATAAATATTTGGGCATTTGGATTGACAAAGACTTCATATTTAAAAAAACATATGGATGAGCTAGTTAAAAAGCTAAGAGTTAAAGTACGCTTATCTTTTAGACATATATCTTGCCTTTTCCTGAATAGCAGGAAGCAGATTGTATAGTCAACTTTCCTGCCAGTTCTTGACTATGGTGACACCATTTACCAGATTGCAGCAGCAACTGCTCTTAAATCTTTGGATGCCGTCTACCATAACGCCCTACGCTTTATCACAGGTGACCGTTTTAATACTCACCACTGCATCTTGTATCAAAAGGTTGGCTGTTCCTCATTAAAGATCCGTAGATCACATTATTATTCCCTTTTTGTTTACAAAGCTCTACTACACAAGCTTCCAACTTTGCTAACGTATAAAAGAATGAGCTACCAAAACCGCTCGCAGGATTTGTTAACTCTTGAGGTCCCTCTGGTCTTGACCAATTTAGGTAAATCCTCATTGTTTGAATAATCTAAAAAATTCCTTGCATCTTAATTCCCAGGTGCCGCTAGGGCAGTTTATGACTGGTGTTGAATTCGTTGAGGATTGCAGTTGTTTCGATTGATTTTAGTGGTTTATTTGTTGAAATTGTGGTGTTGAGTTTGTGTCTTCTGGTTATTTTTATTCCTCTTGTTTTATTTGTAATGTTTGTGAGAAAATGTTTGTACACAGGCACCATTGGAAATGAGACCCTGGTCTCAATTGGGCTACCTTGAATAAATCAAAGTTACTAATAACAAAATTGAACTACAATGACCATAATCCATTGTGCCTGTTCTTCCCGGCTTCGACGGAGATGGATAGCCTATATACAGACCGCATGAGAGAGGAATGTACAAAACACAATGATGAGAGGGATAGAGACAGTTCATGAGGTAGCGCTACCGAATTGATGGTTGTAGTAGTTCTTAATAAGCAGTCTTCAAAGTATGCATTATGTACTTTAAAGAACTGGTCAAATAATTTAGTCAGACAGCTCTGCAGCATAATTATGTAGCCACTAGCTACCCAGCTAGCTACTACCCTAGCTAAATAGGATGACAGTATGGGGAGCATAGAGATAACAGTAGATGGTTGTCTGGCTGGCTGCTGCTACTGCCTCAGCAGAGATAAAACGATGACTTTAAGGAATAAAAAATCAAATCAAAACTAAGTAATGCACAAAACATCATAATTTTTAGATTTTGATGGAAACCGAAATCAAAAACCATGATTATTATTTTATCCTGGCACAGACCGGCTCTACTCTGTGTATCTCTTCTCTTTATCGCCCCTTCATTTCCTACTGTGTCCGTCATTGAAAAACAATACAAAATATGGAAGGAAAGTGCAAGTTCATTCATTTTTGGTGCATACATTTTTGGACTTTTAAATTAATTATATATACCCATTGATTCTTGAAGAATATAACTTATAAATGCCGCATGAGCTTAGCTCAACTGTCGTACCCCATCAGAACCCCAAATATAAGATTGTTTTACTCCATTGTTTGTAAACAATGTTATTGTAAACAAACACTGTATAGCCTCATTGATGGTCAGTCCTTGCATCCATAGCTCTGTCTAGGAATTTGAAAGTGGTTACATTTCTCCAGCCCCATTTAATCCTTAAGAGTCAATTGACGCACCCGTGCATATTTAAAAATCCCCATCAAAATCTGCCAGTTTAAGCTAGCGATGTCCGTTTTTTTTGCATGGGTTGCGACTCAATCCACCACATCCGCCTATGTCGGCCTTCCGCATCTGCGGTGGAAGGTGGCCGCACTACAGCGGTGTTTGTCAGGTCTTCTCATAAAAACGTATGTAGCGTACTGTTCTCCGTTTTTCTCTACGACCCCCACAATTGTCACAGGACTCGTCTGAATGTATGTTTTGTATGCAGGTAGATTTGTGGCAACAAAAATAAAGGGTAAAATATGTTTCCAAAAAACCAATATTTCCTGAGCTTTCTTATATTGCCTAAATATAGGACAGACACTTCAAAACCTTATTCTTTATGATTTTTTAAAACAGAAGCTGCTGCACACACACCAGCCTACTATGCATCAATATAAATCTCATCAGCAAGGAGATTGGCAAGGGAGAGGGGAGTCATTTACCTCTGCTATACCTACAATGCCCTGTGGGGACAGACAAGATGGTGGACGACTCTGTCAAAAGCCTTCCTCTAACCTTGATCTTTAATTCTGGCTGTGAATAAAGGTATCAGACTCCTCTTGATGGCACTTTGAACAGGCACGCACAGACACCTCTCATTTGTTCATTTCTAACTCATCAAAGAGGTGTCTTATCATTCTCCTGTAACAGAGTCCTCTTCGTGGCTTTGTGATAATACTGGAAATATACATGAGAAATTATGAACATGGCCATTAAAACAAGTCTGAGCAATCAATAGGAATACCAATTAAAAGGAGGATCTGTCATTTATTATTAATGATGGACTGTTCGGACTGCACTGCAGTCTACTCTAACAATACCAATACGTTCACCGAATAATGATGCATGTGTATACTGCACACTTCTATATGTGTCTATTTTTTTTATTATTTTTTTTATTTATTTTTTGTCATTTAGCAGACGCTCTTATCCAGAGCGACTTACAGGAGCAATTAGGGTTAAGTGCCTTGCTCAAGGGCACACCGACAGATTTTTCACCTAGTTGGCTCAGGGATTAGAACCAGCGACCTTTCGGTTACTGGCACAACGCTCTTAACCACTAAACTACCTGCCACCCATCCACACAGTATGAACGCCCAGTAGCTCTCACTGATTGGTAGACACACACACACACACACACACACACACACACACACACACACACACACACACACACACACACACACACACACACACACACACACACACACACACACACACACACACAGAGACACACAGACACACAGACACACACACACACACACACACACACACACACACACACACACACACACACACACACACATACACACACACACACACACACACACACACACACACACACACACAGACACACAGACACATACACACACACACACACACACACACAGACAGAGACACACAGACACACAGACACACAGACACATACACACACACACACACACACACACACACACACACACATACAGCTATAAACTGGTGCATGTCAGATCAGGTCAGCCTTAAATGAACCACTGGAGAGATCTGTAATTCTTACAGAGAGAGAGAAGGAGAGAAGATGGGTGGGTGGGAGTGAGGAAGGGGGATGAAGAAGCACGATAGAGATTCTGTGAATCAGGAAGAAAGAGAGAAAGGAAGAGGGAGTGGGGAAGAAGAAGAAAGAGAGGAAGTAAGAAGGGAAAGAGAGGAAAGTAATGCAGACGGAGACAGAGGGAAGCAATCCAAAAAGGAATGGTATAGATAGTGAGTGAGAGATTGTAATGTACTCTTTCCAATCAGTTTTCTGTGAGTTTGTGCAGTGTTTTTAGAAATAAAATTAATTATATCTCTTCTCATACCAGTTCTGTGGTTTGACCTGTTGTGGGAGTTCTGGCTGGCTGTGAACGCCCAGTAGCTGTATTGATGTATTGATCAGGGAGCCTCTCTCAGTAGCTTTCTGTGTAACTGCACAATGGTGACCCCTTCAGCCCCACTTCACCTCCGCCCTCCCCTGAGACCCCACAGCCTTACAGTAGCCAGAACTATGGGCTGTGCGTGTGCGAGTGGGCGAGCGAATCTCATTTGTGTCTCTAAATACAAACAGACAGACAACTGTATCCAAAATCCATATCCTCGGCTGCAACATTAACGCCTACTGTAAACCATTGTTCACTTGAAAATGATTTGAATGCTATTGGCATGTTGACTGCAGGAATGTCCACCAGAGCTGTTGCCAGATTATTTAATGTTAAGCCGCCTCCAACGTCGTATTAGAGAGTTTGGCAGTACGTCCAACCGGCCTCACAACCGCAGACCACATGTAACCACCCCAGCCACATCCGGCTTCTTCACCTGCGGGAACCTCTGAGACCAGCCACCCAGACAGCTGATGAAACTGTGGGTTTGCACAACCAAAGGATTTCTGCACAAACTGTCAGAAACCGACTCAGGGAAGCTCATCTGCGTGCTCGTGGTCCTCACCAGGATCTTGACCTGACTGCAGTTCGGCATCATAAACGACTACAGTGGGCAAATGCTCACCTTCGATGGCCCCCATGGTGGCGGTGGGTTTATGGTATGGGAAGGCATAAGCTATGGACAATGAACACAAATGCATTTTATCCATGGCAATTTGAATGCACAGAGATACCGTGACCAGATCCTGAGGCCCATTGTTGTGCCATTAATCTGAGAGCATCACCTCATGTTTCAGCATGATAATGGACGGCCCCATGTCTCAAGGATCTGTACACAATTCCTGGAAGCTGAAAATGGCCTGCATACTCACCAGACATGTCACCCCATTTGGAATGCTCTGGATCGATGTGTACGACAGTGTATTCCAGTTCCCTCCAATATCCAACAATTTCGCACAGCCATTGAAGAGGAGTGGGACAACATTCTACAGGCCACAATCAACAGCCTGATCAACTCTATGCGGAGAAGATGTGTCACGCTGCATGAGGCAAGTGGGGGTCACACCAGATACTGACTGGTTTTCTGATCCACGCCTCTATATTTTTTGGTGGGGTATCTGTGACCAACAGATGCATATCTGTATTCCCAGTCATGTGAAATCCATAGATTAGGGCCTAAATAATTAATTTCTATTGATTTCTATTGATTTCCATATATGAACGGTAACTCAGTAACATCTTTGAAATTGTTGCACGTTTATATTTTTGTTCAGTGTAGTATAGGACAGGGGTACTAAAGTACTATTTGAGAAGGTCCAGACACACACATTTCCTAGATGGCAAAGGTCCGCGGATGGGTATTTTATCGGCGTAGTAACAAACCCCCACCTCGCAACCCAAGCGACTCCACACTGTTCAAACTGTTCACACCCCTTTTGTTGCAGATTTAAAGCACATTTCCTGCAATTCATTTGATACTAAGGGCCACGACCCCAATTATTTGCATATTCATTGTGATTGGTCCCTGGCGCCATTTTAAAATGTTTAAAAGCCTCATTCCCCTTTGTCCGTGATTGGTCAACTGTAGGGGTGATGCGAGTTTCTGCTTCTTGTCGATTCAGCCCGAAACTCAGTGTGGATTCAACATGGCAAACGACAACTTCAAGCATCGATTGACCAGGGAGGTAAAAAAGTACTTTCACCAGTATGATTCTAGCCATACATTATATAAAGACCGTGGCAAGCATTATCACAGACAACAATGAGACAGCCTATAGGGAGGAGGTCAGAGACCTGGCCGTCTGGTGCCAGGATAACAACCTCTCCTTCAACGTGATCAAGACAAAGGAGATGATTGTGGACTACAGGAAAAAGATGACCGAACACGCTCCCATTCTCAACGACGGGGCTGTAGTGGAGCAGGTTGAGAGCTTAAAGTTCCTTGGTATTGTCACGATCGTTGGAAACAGTGGACCAATGCGCGGCGTTATTTGCGAACATACTTATTTTTATTAGAATGACCACACGAACAAAAACAACAAACGATAACGTGACGTCCTCGGTTCTAAAACAAACCTATACTGGAACAAGATCCCACATAAAACAATGCCAAATGGCTACCTAAGTATGGCTCCCAATCAGAGACAACGAGCTACAGCCGTCTCCGATTGGGAGCCACCCTGGCCAACATAGAAATACAAAACTAGAACAAACAAAGAAAACTCACACCCTGGCTCAACCTACAACCGTCCCCAGAGCCAGGGCGTGACAGTACCCCCCCCCCAAAGGCGCGGACTCCGACCGCGCCAACCAAACACCACAGGGGAGGAACCGGGTGGGCACTCCGCCTTGGCGGCGGATCCGGCTCCGGGCATGATCCCCACTCCCTCTCTAGCCCCCCAAAGTACCCCTGGTCTGGTCTGGCCCTGCTGGCCGGAGCTGGACTGAACACTGGTGGAGCGGATTGCTCTAGCTCCGGCGTGGAGCAGCTGACCGGTGCCGGACCAGGCACCGGTGGAACAGGCACGGGCTGTGCCGGACTGACGACGCACACCACTGGCTTGGTGTGGGGAGCAGGAACGGGCCGGACCGGGCTGACAAAGCGCACCACTGGCTTGGTGCGGGGAGCAGGGACGGGCCGGACCGGGCTGACGAAGGGCACCACTGACTTGTTGCGGGGAGCAGGAGCGGGCCGGACCGGGCTGACGACGCGCACCACTGGCTTGGTGCGGGGAGCAGGAACGGGCCGGACCGGGCTGACGAAGCGCACCACTGGCTTGATGCAGGGAGCAGGAACGGGCCGGACCGGGCTGACGAAGCGCACCACTGACTTGGTGCGGGGAGCAGGAGCGGGCCGGACCGGGCTGGCGACGCGCACCACAGGCTCGGTGCGAGGGACAGGAACAAGCCGGACCGTACTGGGAACACACACCACTGGCCCTACGCGGGGATCAGGAACGGGCCGGACTGGCAACACTCCCCAGTACCTCTCGCCGTGCCTCTACATCCTCCTTCCCCCTGGTGACCAGTGACTCCCGTAACCTGGTGGCCTCCTGCTGCCCCGTCGTCCACGGCGTGAGCCCCCCCCTAAATTTTCTGGGCGTCTCTCCTCCCCGTGGGCCAGGCCTCCATAGCTCTTGCCATACTTTCGCCCTTCTGCTTCCAAGTCCAGCCTCTCTCCTCCTCACACGGCTTGACCCAGTCGAGGTGGCAAAGGAGATCCGCTAGAGATTCCCAAGGCGATGGCTCCTGGACACGCTGCTTGGTCCAGTTTTGGTGGGATCTTCTGTCATGATCGTTGGAAACAGTGGACCAATGCGCAGCCTTATTTGCGAACATACTTATTTTTGTTAGAATGACCACACGAACAAAAACAACAAACGATAACGTGACGTCCTCGGTTCTAACACAAACCTATACTGGAACAAGATCCCACATAAAACAATGCCAAACGGCTACCTAAGTATGGCTCCCAATCAGAGACAACGAGCTACAGCCGTCTCCGATTGGGAGCCACCCTGGCCAACATAGAAATACAAAACAAGAACAAACAAAGAAAACTCACACCCTGGCTCAACCTACAAGCGTCCCCAGAGCCAGGGCGTGACAGGTATCCACATCACCAACAAACTACTATGGTCCAAAAACACCAAGACAGTCGTGAAGAGGTCATGACAAAGCCTATTCCCCCTCAGGAGACTGGCATGGGTCCTTAGATCCTCAAAAAGTTATACAGCGGCACCATCGAGAGCATCCTCACTGGTTGCATCACTGTCTGGTATGGCAACTGCTCGGACCTCTATACCAGGCAACGTCAGAGGAAGGCCGAAACAATTGTCAAAGACTCCAGCCACCCAAGTCATAGACTGTTCTCTCTGTTACCGCATGGCAAGCGGTACCGGAGCACCAAGTCTAGGTCCAGAAGGCTTCTTAACAGCTTCTAACCCCCCCCCCTTTAACACTTCTGCTACTCTCTGTTTATTATCTATGCATAGTCACTTTAACTCTATCTACATGTACATATTACCTCAATTACCTCAACTAACCTGTGCCCCCGCACATTGATTCTGTACTGGTACCCCCTGTATATAGCCTCACTACATTTATTTTACTGCTGCTCTTTAATTATTTTACTTAACACTTATTTTTCTTAAAACTGCATTGTTGGTTAAGTGCTTTTAAGTAAGCATATGTAATGTCTAGACCTTTATTCGGCGCATGTGACAAATACAATTTGATTTGATTTGTATTTGATAATGTATTTCAAAATCATACAACTTTAAAACAAGCTAACAAACACACCACATTTTCTTTAGGAAATGTACTTTTCAGTGATCATTGTTAGCCTAAATACTTTATTTATTAGATGGAACTAGAGCTAGCTATCAGTAGGTCTACATATAAAGCTATTCTACATAGTTCTTCAACTACCACAAAAATACTTTTATAGAGCTGTCATCACCATCATATTTCTCTCCCCAAATAATAGCCTACAACTTTCTAATCATTACATCATCATTCAACTAAAATCAAACTTCATTCACACTCTACGTTTTACGAATATAAATCGTGCATCTATTTATCTGTGGCGTGTTTGCTAGCTTGTTTTAAAGTATGTATGGTTTTGAAATACATTAAAGTAGTGGTAGTGTCTGCAGTAGTAATGGTTGTGACTGGTTATAGTTGAAAAAGTAAATAGATGAAAACTTAGGACAGCCTGAAAATGTTAAAGTTGATTTGGTGTATCTAGCTTGAATGGTTCAAGAGTTACTGTAAGTGAGTTATGTTATGCTAATTAATACAGTTATAGTCGAGACATGTTGTTTAAGAATTTTAAGTTAGGATAGGCTGAACATGTGAAAGTTGGTTTGGTGTCTCTAGCTTGAACGGTTCAAGAGTTACGGTTGGTGGATTATTTTATGGAAATGTATGCACATTTATATAGTTGTAGTTGATAAAAGTTTTAAAGAATTGGAAGTTAGGATAGACTGAACATGTAAAAGTTAGTTTGGTGTACAGTACCAGTCAAAAGTTTGGACACACCTACTCATTCAAGGGTTTTTCTTTATTTTTACTATTTTTTACAATGTATAATAATAGTGAAGACATCAGAACTATGAAATAACACATGTGGAATCATGTAGTAACCAAAAAAGTGTTAAACAAATCAACATATATTTTATATTTGAGATTCTTCAAATAGCCACCCTTTGCCTTGATGACAGCTTTTCACACTCTTGGCATTCTCTCAACCAGCTTCACCTGGAATGCTTTACCAACAGTCTTGAAGGAGTTCCCACATATGCTGAGCACTTGTTGGCTGATTTTCCTTCACTCTGCCGTCCGACTCATCCCAAAGTGTCTATCTAGAGAACACTTCTCCTGTGGCTACCAGAGTTAGCTGGTTCGCTAGCTCCGCTAGCCTGCTGTATCACAAAGCTATCTAGTTATATTGCTGTGTAACAACCAAAAGAAAGCAGCTCATTTTTACATTCAAAGTTAGTTACTAATGTCATTTTTAAGGTATTAAGAAAATAAACATTCACTTAATATTTCAATAAAGAAGTCTTGAATTACCAATAAATCACCTGCTAGGAATAGCTAGTGTGACATTATAGTGCACTGACTGATGGTGCTAGTTAGCTTGTCATTAACATGGCTAGCTAAACCAGCAAACACTTGATTAACTTGCCGAAAAAGGCTTTAAATATATTAACGGCAACATAAATATATACATAGTCACAGTCACTATTGACTTTGGGATATATTAACCTGTGATGGGTGATTTGAAGGAGTCAGGCGCAGGAGGGTAAATCACAGAATAACAGGATTTATTCCGGAATACAGAGTTACGCAGTAATGCGTCAAAACAGTCCAGTGCGCAAGACAGGCGCTCTGGAACCAACAAGGCACACGGGGAAAAATAACCCAGTGATACAAAATACAAGGAGCTCAACCGAGCTTCACTATCCTCACAATAAACAATCACACGCAAAGACAAGGGGGCAGAGGGAACACTTATACAGGTACTGATGAGGGGATATGAACCAGGTGTGTGTAATGAACAAGACAAAACCAATGGAATGATGAAATGAGGAGCGGCAGTGGCTAGAAGGCTGGTGACGATGAACGCCGAAGCCTGCCCGAACAAGGAGAGGTGGCAGCTTCGGAGGGAGTTGTGACATAACCAGTTTTCCTAAAGACACTATTGTGTTATACAGTTTCAAACAGTTTTTATGTACAGTGTAAGGAGACACGAACCTGCTCTCAGAATATCTCTCTCAGACTGAAGAGCAGGCAGACCAACTTTCCTAATGGCGGAGAAGCACTCAAAACCCACTAGTTGTTATTTCAAGGAAAATAATACAAAAATGGTGAGTCTGAAGACCTCTCGTATTGCCAACCTTACTACAATATGTATATGAATTCGACAACACATAATGAATGGAAACTTTATTATTATCACACCGTTTTCTGAAGTGAATGGTTTCACCCACTACTCTGCTACTACTACAACGGCGCTGTTCTTTGATATCTACATTGTGCACAGTGCGAGCGAGGTTGATGGAAACTCTAAATTTTTACTTTGTCACACTAGCTAGACTTTTTGGTTAGTTAGCTAGCTAGCTAGCTTGAAAGCTAGTTCATTTTTGCTAACAAAGATTCTAGTGCTAACATTAACATTAGATCGCAAGGCTAGCAGTAGCTACAATAACTGTTCTTTCTTTTTTGTATTAGCTAGCTAGCTATACTAATATTCAAATCATGTTATTCTGTTTTCATATTGGGCAGTTGATGATCTGAATGTCAATTAATCGAGATTGGAGTAAGAGAGACAAAAGTTTAGATATTCCCATTAAGACATGTACAGACCAGTTCCACATCCTAAAATATTCACAAGGATTTTGATGCATGTTCCTTCTGTCAAGCCATTTTTCACATATTGTTATCACAATGATGCATTTTTATTAATTCCTGAAGTGAGTGGTACTCACAAGCCAACACATAACAAGCAATAGACTGGCAGTAGTTAGAAATGTAAATGGTTTAAGTTGTGTGATTCTATTAAAACCACTAGATAACTTTCATTGCTAATACACCACTGACTTTAACTTCTCAGATGTGGCAGCAAAAATATATTGGACCAAAAGAAAGAAACATCAGATACCCCAAAATGAGCAACGGAGGGAACAACAATAAAATAAAATGGAATGCCAGAGACAGGTTAGCTTATAAATGTGAATCAATCCATACATTTGTAAAGGCAGTACTCAGTTCTGAAAAGACAAGCCCGGTAAAATACATTTTTGTTATTTGTAACCTTGAGATTTCAGTGTTGAATACCTTCTGTTTATTAGGCAGAATAACCCGTTGTCTCCTTTTCACAGGCTTTGGTCAGTCATGTGAAGGAGCTTACCACTGAAAATTATTGTCATGTTATTGAAGGCAGCACTTTGAAGGGACAGCCTTCTCAAATATGTTACATAAAATAGTGGTGCGAAAATTATGCATAACCCAAATTTCATGTATTTTCTTTGTCATGTCAAAGGAAGAATAGTCTGCACTACACGACTGCTGGTCAGTCAGCTTGAGCGCAAGATACAAGGCAGATTTTGAAGGTGAGTTAGTCCAATAAAGACGTGAACTGACTTTAACATACTTCTACGTCTTACAATTTTCTCAAGGATTTTGATGTATATAACCATTGCTAATACATCACACTGACTATCTTCTCAGGTGCAGCGGCCGCCGGTATTGTACTGTTATCGTACACCCCAGACAGAGCATCAGAGACGGACATGAAAAAGCGAAGGCGGCGTTTCCAGAAGACAGGTTCGTTTATAAATGTGAACCAATCCATACATTTTAAATAACGTGAGTTTTAAAAAGTTGAGACTTGTTCCACATATTTTAGTGTGTTTTTTTTTTACTTTGAGATTCCAGTGTTCAAGACAGTTTGTTTATTGGGCAGAATAAGTTATTGTCTCTTGTAATTTCACAGGCTTTGGTCAGCTCTCTGCAGAAGAGGCAGCAATATGAGGGGGCAACTGAACACATGATGTCTGATGTGGAGACGGACCCAGAAGACCTCGATGCATTTTTAAGCGCCATCAGAACAAAAACCGGAGCAACCGTCCACGTCCACTGGAGTCCTACCTAGAATGTCTGATTGTGCAATAGACCACAGACAATCACCTGCACCTTAGAGACTATTTTCACTGACTCTCTTCACACCTAATTCTCAAGATACTTTTTGCACTGACTTCCACTTACACACGCATACACGCGCACAAACACATAAACACACACACACACACACACACACACACACACACACACACACACACACACACACACACACACACACACACACACAGGCACCATTACTGCTACTATTTATACTTTTTTATATAAAGTGCTCAACCATGTCTACCACATTTTATAGTCTATACTGTATATTCTTATTATTTTCAAACATTACCCTCTTCTTTTTATTACTCTTTATTAGGGGTTCAAGTAGTGAAGCTGCTGAAGCCCCATTGTATTTGTTCCAGTTAATTACTGTTATTACAGTGGGGGAAAAAAGTATTTAGTCAGCCACCAATTGTGCAAGTTCTCCCACTTAAAAAGATGAGAGAGGCCTGTAATGTTCATCATAGGTACACGTCAACTATGACAGATAAATTGAGATTTTTTTTCTCCAGAAAATCACATTGTAGGATTTTTTATGAATTTATTTGCAAATCATGGTGGAAAATAAGTATTTGGTCACCTACAAACAAGCAAGATTTCTGGCTCTCACAGACCTGTAACTTCTTCTTTAAGAGGCTCCTCTGTCCTCCACTCGTTACCTGTATTAATGGCACCTGTTTGAACTTGTTATCAGTATAAAAGATACCTGTCCACAACCTCAAACAGTCACACTCCAAACTCCACTATGGCCAAGACCAAAGAGCTGTCAAAGGACACCAGAAACAAAATTGTAGACCTGCACCAGGCTGGGAAGACTGAATCTGCAATAGGTGTTCGGATTTTCCATTATTTAGCCCTCCGAAAAGGCTCACCAGGAAGCACAAAATGTCATGAGTGTTTTGTCCTTAATTTTATTTTAAATCAAATGACCACAGGTCATAAACCTGAATTACAACAAACAAATAATGACAAGATATTATTCAAATATATAATGTAAATATTATTCAAATAATATAATAATAATGTAAATAATGAAAATCAAATAAGCCTACAACACCATCAAAAATGTGAAAAATCTGGCTTAAAACAGCATTGACTACATCACCCAGAATGCCTAGCGCCAGAGGAGCATGCGCACAGCGACTCCGCCATTGCCACGGATGCTGCCACAGGACACAGAACCCATGCCACCACATGATTTCCAAAGGACACACACACGCACAAACGCAACACAACGCGGCGCTCCACCATGGATCACCGAACTGAACCACCGCTATCACCACCGCCACCAGAAACCAGCAGAGTGCTCCGAACAATCAGCACAACGCAAATGGCTAATAATGATAGCATAATGCTATACAGCATCTGAGTCGCTGAGCTACCGCACCCAGCGAGCCACAAGTTACTCTTGGCCAACTAACACCGACACAGTGAGGTAAACGTTCAGTGCTCAAACATATAAGTGACTTAAACGTTAATGCTAGACTGTGAGTAGTTCGCAGTTACATACCAACGGGCTGTGTGCTCCTGATGATTGTCTGCCGTGAAATGATTACCAGGTGCCATAATTTAAGTCTCTAGTGAAGCTGCGCATGTGCACATAACGTAACATATCCGAGCATCTAAGAAACTTAAAGAAGTCACTCGTTCCCCATTTAATTGAACACATCAGACCCATTTGCTTCTCTTTTATCTATTTATATATATTTTTTTTTTCTTTCTTTTCCTGAGTGAGCTAGAAGTCTCAATAATAGGTAAGCAGCTTGGTTTGAAGAAATCAACTGTGGGAGCAATTATTAGGAAATGGAAGACATACAAGACCACTGATAATCTCCCTCGATCTGGGGCTCCACGCAAGATCTCACCCCGTGGGGTCAAAATGATCACTAGTGAATGACCTGCAGAGAGCTGGGACCAAAGTAACAAAGCCTACCATCAGTAACACACTACGCCGCCAGGGACTCAAATCCTGCAGTGCAAGACGTCTCCCCCTGCTTAACCCAGTACATGTCCAGGCCCGTCTGAAGTTTGCTAGAGTGCATTTGGATGATCCAGAAGAGGATTGGGAGAATGTCATATGGTCAGATGAAACCAAAATAGAACTTTTTGGTAAAAACTCAACTCGTCGTGTTTGGAGGACAAAGAATGCTGAGTTGCATCCAAAGAACACCATACCTACTGTGAAGCATGGGGGTAGAAACATCATGCTTTGGGGCTGTTTTTCTGCAATGGGACCAGGACGACTGATCCGTGTAAAGGAAAGAATGAATGGGGCCATGTATCGTGAGATTTTGAGTGAAAACCTCCTTCCATCAGCAAGGGCATTGAAGATGAAACGTGGCTGGGTCTTCAGCATGACAATGATCCCAAACACACCGCCCAGGCAACGAAGGAGTGGCTTCGTAAGAAGCATTTCAAGGTCCTGGAGTGGCCTAGCCAGTCTCCAGATCTCAACCCCATAGAAAATCTTTGGAGGGAGTTGAAAGTCCGTGTTGCCCAGCGACAGCCCCAAAACATCACTGCTCTAGAGGAGATCTGCATGGAGGAATGGAACAAAATACCAGCAACAGTGTGTGAAAACCTTGTGGAGACTTACAGAAAACGTTTGACCTGTGTCATTGCCAACAAAGGGTATATAACAAAGTATTGAGAAACTTTTGTTAACGACCAAATACTTATTTTCCACCATTTGCAAATAAATTCATAAAATATCCTACAATGTGATTTTCTGGATTTTTTTTTCTCATTTTATCTGTCATAGTTGACGTGTACCTATGATGAAAATTACAGGCGTCTCTCATATTTTTAAGTGGGAGAACTTGCACAATTGGTGGCTGACTAAATTCTTTTTTCCCCACTGTATAATTTTTCTGCCATTTTGGTGAACAAAAGCAAATTCCTGTGAGATGAAAAGACCCAGGACTGTGCAACTTAGCAACATGGTAAAGGCCCAAGGGCCACATCCTCTCATGCAATACCATGCCAATTGGCCACATGGTGGCGCTATAATAAGCAATTGAAAATGCAAACTTTTTAAGATTAGCCCCCACACCCGTGTGACCTAGTCATGAAATTTTGTGACAAGAATTTGTACACATGTTCCAAACACTGTCAAATCTCAAGATATCTAAGCACATTTAGATCTACCACACGGTGGTGCTATAACAGGCACATGTTTACATTTCTTGGATCTGTTTGACACAGAGTGATGAGATTTGGCACACACGCTCAGGGAGGTATGTCTAGCTAACCTGAAGAGTATGGTTGAGTTTGGCCTCATGATTGCGCTGTTGGACTGATTTCTTTCATGCAAGCTCATTGGTTCATAACGGCCATGTTGTTTAGCTAGACTCTTGGAATATGTTGTGTTTAAAGATGTGCATCCATAGATTATCTATTCCAAATTGGGTCCCGATCGGTCAAGCGGATCAGGAGAATATTCAAAAATACATCAAAAGCATTTAGCATGATTTGGTTGATTTTGAGTTCTGATATTTGCCAAGCGTGGTAAGGAGTACAGAAGTAGCTCATCCTAGGGTGATGTCCAATTTGTCCTGATGGTGGTACAGTGGGCCCACAGCTTGAACCCATGCAATGCTGCTTGCAGCTTTAATTGTTTAGTTTTTTTTTATACATTTCTTAATAAATGTGTATTGCAGTGTTGAGGAGAGCTTGCAAGTGCCATTTACATCCTGTATCCTGAGCACATGACGGTGCAATTACTTTGTCTTTTTAAGGGGGCGGAACAGTGAAATTGTATTTTTTTTGGTATTTAGCTTTGTTATTACATTTTTTTGAAGAGGTTTGGGAATATTGTTTTATTAATGTCTTATGTTATCTTCTACACTTATTTTTTTTAATCATTTTTTATTTCAATAGAGATTTTATATATATTTTTTACAAACCAAAGAATGTTTATATAGTAAACACTTGGCCTTTCCTTGACTTAATGACAGAAATAGCATCCAGTAGTGTAGGAGGGGGGCTGTAACAATGGTGAGGTGTGAGTGTCAGGATAACTTAATGGCATGTCTCAGGCTGGACACATTGGCAGTCAGGTTCTTTAGTTTCCACGAGTGTTGATGACTTCCTCAAAAACAGAGAGGACACCAACTTTTGAGTGTTCAGAATTAAAACACTTAAGTTCTTCCGACTGGCACGGAATTGGCTACCCACTGGGTTGAATCAGCATTGTTTCCACGTCATTTCAATGAAATTACATTGAACCAACGTGGAGTAGGTGTTGAATTGATGTCTGTGCCCAGTGGGTAGTCTTCAGTGGTGTAAGGATAATTAGGAGTCTGAAACTAGGGTATTTGGTGCAGTGTTAGTTCAAGTTCAAGTTTTAATGTCAAGTTTTAAAGTTAAAGTTTTAATGTCACATGCACAAGTACAGTGTTAGTGTTGAGTATGGGTCATTTTTGTTGACCCTATAATTGGAAAATAATTACCTAAACTGTCAGGACAATAATTCTGTGTGCTTGTGTGTGTGTATGAGTGTAACTTACAGTATATAAAGTAACACAGGTAACGTTATTCATGAACTAGAGTTCAGATACATGTAGGTAACTGTGTGTGTGTGGCTGAGTGTGTTTGTTTATTCCTGGTTTCTTATCAAAATGTTGCCCTGGACTGTGCTTAGGGCTGTGTGTTTGTGTGTATGCATCTGTGTGTGTTTGCATATGCAACTGTGTGTGTGTGTGCTCACTGGCATATGCTGCTGCAGCAATAGGTTGTGTGTATCTCCCGTCAGTAACGTTGGTTGGTCGACCAGCTAAAGCATCTGCTGTGAGAGAATTGGTGTCTTCAGGACACTGAAACCTCAGTGCAAAACTGCCATCAGGGAACAGGGGGTGCTACAGGACTGTAGAACCCCTCTAACCAATCAGCAACCAGATCTGGATGAGCCCTGCTTCCTACTGGCAGATTCCTTTTTTCCGCTGTCTTCTCTCGACGGTCGTCGTCTCTCCATCTCTCCACCTCTCTCTCCCTTCCCCCGTCTCCATCGCCATTCCTGGGATATAAATTAGCTGCAGTGGGGTCTGTGTGTTGGAGCATTGGTAGAGAACCAGGGATAGAGGGACTTACAGGCTGGCCAAGCCAGCGGAGGATGCACCGTGCCCGGGCATGGGGCTAGAGGACGGCTGGGAGGAAAGGGTTCTCTGGATGTATACCTGTGGAGAACGCCGCACCTCTTGTACCAGCTGTGCCAGCTGCAGATAAGGTGCCTGTGCTGTGTGTGTGTTTGTGTGAGCATTTGTGTGCGTGCATACCTGCGTGTGTCTGTGCGTGTGTGTGTGTGTGTTTTCAGCACTGATTTGGCACGGATTGCGTCAGTGGTGATTTTCACACTGCGACAGTCTGATCATCTTTTCCCCATCAGCTGGCAATTTCTGCTTGTTTCTCTCTCGTCCTCTCTCCTCCTCTCCTCCTTTCCACAATCTCTCTTCTCCTGCTCTGCTCTAACCAGCAGAGCTGTCTGCTGTTGTGGTGGAATTCACCACAGTGCCTCAGACCTTCGTTAAAATGGTGTCATTCATTTTTACATAAGGCGTTATTGATGAGGACGAGCTCTGTGTTTTCAGATCAAATCAGTGCAGTTGTCACCGTCAGGGTTAGAGGCTGTGTGTGTGCATTTGTGTGTGTATGTGTTTGTTTTAGATCAGTGCAGTTGACACTGTCTAGAGGCAGTTTTGTGTGTGTGTGTGTTACTGTAGTGTGTGTCCTACTGTAAAACCATTTCCTCTTGATGGACAGTAAACATAATTGTCATTGTATATGCATGAGAGCCTGTGCCAGTGGATTGGATACAGTGTGTACTGTGTACTTAGAGTAACCTTAGCTTGTACATACAAGACAATATGAATGTCCTACTGTATACTGAGTGAGTGTCCTCTCTGTTTGTGAGGAAGTGAGGAAGTCATTGTGAGGAAGTGAGGTAGTCATCATTCCCAGTAAGCACAAGACATTGAAAAGTATTGTGCTCATAGGGCTCACTGTATGGCAATCCTGTGTGTTAAGTGATAGGTAATTTGATGTGTAGATCCAAATCCAAATCCAATCCAATTTTATTCGTCACATGCTTCGTAAACAACAGGTGTGGACTAACAGTGAAATGATTACTTATGGGCCCTTCCCAACAATGCAGAGAGAAAGAAAATGGTGAAATAATAGAAAAGTAAAACACATAATAATAAAAGTAATGGTAGATACACAATGGCTATATACAGTGCATTCGGGAAGTATTCAGACCCCTTGACTTTTTCCACATTTTGCTACGTTACAGCCTTATTCTAAAATGGATTAAATCAAATGTTTTCCTCATCAATCTACACACAATACCCCATAATGATAAAGCGAAAACAGGTTTTTAGACTTGTGAAAATATACAGTACCTGTCAAAAGTTTGGACACACCTACTCATTCAAGGGTTTTTCTTTATTTGTACTATTTTCTATATTGTAGAATAATAGTGAAGACATCAAAACTATAAAATAACACATATGGAATCATGTAGTAACCAAAAAAGTGTTAAACAAATCAAAATATATTTTATATTTGAGATTCTTCAAATAGCCACCCTTTGCCTTGATGACAGCTTTGCACACTCTTGGCATTCTCTCAATCAGCTTCACCTGGAATGCTTTTTCCAACAGTCTTGAAGGAGTTCCCACATATGCTGAGCTCTTGTTGGCTGCTTTTCCTTCACTCTGCCGTCCCACTCATCCCAAACCATCTCAATCGGGTTGAGGTCGGGGGATTGTGGAGGCCAGGTCATCTGATGCAGCACTCCATCACTCTCCTTCTATATCAAATAGCCCTGACATAGCCTGGAGGTGTGTTGGGTCATTGTCCTGTTGAAAAACAAATGATAGTCCCAATAAGTCCAAACAAGATGGGATGGCGTATCGCTTCAGAATGCTGTGATAGCCATGCTGGTTAAGTGTGCCTTAATTCTAAATAAATCACAGAAAGTGTCACCAGCCAAGCACCCCCACACCATAACACCTCCTCCTCCATGCTTTACGGTGGGAAATACACATGCGGAGATCATCCGTTCACTCACACCGCGTCTCACAAAAACACGGCGGTTGGAACCGAAAATCTCCAAATTGGACTCCAGACCAGGACAAATTTCCACCGGTCTAATGTCCATTGCTCATGTTTCTTGGCCCAAGCAGGTCTCTTCTTATTATTGGTGTCCTTTAGAAGTGGTTTCTTTGCAGCAATTCAACCTTGAAGGCCTGATTCAAACAGTCTCCTCTGAACAGTTGATGTTGAGATGTGTCTGTTATTTGAACTCTGTGAAGCATTTATTTGGGCTGCAGTTTCTGAGTCTGGTAACTCTAATGAACTTATCCTCTGCAGCAGAGGTAACTTTGGGTCTTCCATTCCTGTGGTGGTCCTAATGAGAGCCAGTTTCATCATAGCGCTTGATGGTTTTTGCGACTGCACTTGAAGAATATTTCAAAATTCTTCAAATTTTCCGTGTGGACTGACCTTCATGTCTTAAAGTAATGATGGACTGTCATTTTTCTTTGCTTATTTGAGCTGTTCTTGCCATAATATGGACTTGGTATTTTACCAAATAGCGCTATCTTCTGTATACACCCCCTACCTTGTCACAACACAACTGATTGGCTCAAACACAATAAGAAGGAAAGAAATTCCACAAATTAACTTTTAAGAAGGCACACATGTTAATTGAAATGCATTCCAGGTGACTACCTCATGAAGTTGGTTGAGAGAATGCCAAGAGTGTGCAAAGCTGTCATCAAGGCAAAGGGGGGCTATTTGAAGAATCTCATATATACAATATATTTTGACTTGTTTAACACTTTTTCGGTTACTACATCATTCCATATGTGTTATTTCATAGTTTTGAAGTCATCACTATTTCTACAATGTAGAAAATAGTAAAAATAAAGAAAAACCCTTGAATGAGTAGGTGTGTCCAAACTTTTGACTGGTACTGTATATATATATAAAAAAAGAATACCTTATTTACATAAGTATTCAGGCCCTTTGCTATGAGATTCAAAATTGAGCTCAGTCATCCTTTTTCCATTGATCATCCTTGAGATGTTTCTACAACTTGATTGGACATTTGGAAAGGCACACATCTGTGTATATAAGGTCCCACAGTTGACAGTGTATGTCAGAGCAAAAACCAAGCCATGTGGTCGAAGGAATTGTCCGTAGAGCGCCGAGACAGGATTGTGTCGAGGCACAGATTTGGGGAAGGGTACCAACATTATTTGGCAGCATTGAAGGTCCCCAAGAACACAGTAGCCCCCATCATTATTAAATGGAAGAAAGTTGGAACCACCAAGACTCTGCCTAGAGCTGGCCTCCCTTGACAAACTGAGAAATTTTGGGAGAAGGGCCTTGGTCAGGGAGGTGACCAAGAACCCGATGGTCACTATGACAGAGCTCCAGAGTTCCTCCGTGGAGATGGAGAACCTTCTCTGCATCACTCCACCAATCAGACCTTTTAGGGTAGTGTGGCCAGATGGAAGCCACTCCTCAGTAAAAGGCACATGACAGCCCACTTGGAGTTTGCCAAAAAGCACCTAAAGGACTCAGACCATGAGAAACAAGATTCTCTGGTGTGATGAAACCAAGATTGAACTCTTTGGCCTGAATGCCAAGCGTCAAATCTGGAGGAAACCTGGCACCATCCCTACGGTGAAGCATGGTGGTGGCAGCATCATGCTGTGGGGATGTTTTTCAGTGGCAGGGACTGGGAGACTAGTCAGGATCGAGGTAAAGATGAACATAGCAAAGTACAGAGAGATCCTTTATGAAAACCTGCTCCAGAGCGCTCAGGACCTTTAGACTGTGGCGAAGGTTCACCTTCCAACAGGACAATGACACTAAGCACACAGCCAGGACAACGCAGGAGTGGCTTCAGGACAATTCTCTGAATGTCCTTGAGTGGCCCAGCCAGAGACTGGACTTGAACCCGATCTAACATTTCTGGAGAGACCTGAAAATAGCTTTGCAGCGACGCTCCCCATCCAACCTGGCAGAGCTTGAGAGGATCTGCAGAGAAGAATGGTAGAACCTCCCCAAATACAGGTGTGTCAAGCTTGTAGCGTCATACCCAAGTTTACTTGAGGCTGTAATCACTGCCAAAGGTGCTTCAACAAAGTACTGAGTTAAGGGTCTGAATACTTATGTAAATGTAATATTTGAGTTTTTAATTTGTAATACATTTACAACCTTAAAACCTGTTTTTGCTTTGTCATTATGGTGTATTGTGTGTAGATTGATGAGGGAAAAAAACGATTTAATCAATTTTAGAATAAGGCTTTAACGTAACAAAATGTGGAAAAGGTCAATGGGTCTCAATACTTTCCAAATGCACTGTACAAGGGGTACCAGAACCGAGTCGATGTGCAGTGGTACGAGGTAATTGAGGTAGATATGTACAGATAACTTGGAATAAAGTGACAGAAAGTCAACAGTAGCAGCAGTGTATGTGAGTCAAAAAGGTTAGTGCAAAAAGGATAAATGCAGATAGTTAAATAGTTAACCAAATAGCTACCCAGACTAACTATTTAGCGGTCTTATGGCTTGGGAGTAGAAGCTGTTCAGGGTCCTGTTGGGCCCAGACTTGGTGCATCGGTACCACTTGCCTTGCAGGATCAGAGAGAACAGTCAATGTCTTGGGTGAATGGAGTCTTTGACCATTTTTAGGGCCTTCCTCTAAAACCGACTCGTATAAAGATCCTGGATGGCAGGGAGCTCGGCCCCAGTGACGTACTGGGCCGTACGCATTAACCTCTGTAGCGTCTTGACTGGGGGCGTGCTCAGCCCTGTGTTTCCTGTAGTCACCATACTGCCAGGTGTCAGACCTCCTCCCCATAGGCTGTCTCATTGTTGTCGGTGATCAGGCTTACCACCGTTGTGACGTCGGCAAACTTAATGATGGTGTTGGAGTTGTGCACGGCCATGCAGTCGTGGGTGAACAGGAACTACATGAGGGCACTAAGCACGCACCCCTGAGGGGCCCCCGTGTTGAGGGTCAGCGTGGCAGATGTGTTGTTGCCTACCCTCACCACCTGGGGGCGGCTCGTCAGGAAGTCCAAGATCCAGTTGCAGAGGGAGGTGTTCAGTCACAGGGTCCTTAGCTTAGTGATGAGCTTGAAGGGCACTATGGTCTTGAACGCTCAGCTGTAGTCAATTAACATTATTCTCACACAGGTATTCCTTTTGTCCAAGTGGGTAAGGGCGGAGTGGAGTGCAATAGAGATTGTGTCATCTGTGGATCTGTTGGGGCGGTATGCAAATTGGAGTGGGTCCAGGGTGTCTGGGATGTTGATGTGAGCCATGACCAGCCTTTCAAAGCATTTCATGGCTACAGATGTGAGTGCTACGGGGCGATAGTCATTTAGACAGGTTACCTGTGCTTTACTTTTTATATACAGTGAGGGAAAAAAGTATTTAATCCCCTGCTGATTTTGTACGTTTGCCCACTGACAAAGAAATGATCAGTCTATAATGTTAATGGTAGGTTTATTTGAACAGTGAGAGACAGAATAACAACAAAAACATTCAGTAAAACGCATGTCAATTGATTTGCATTTTAATGAAGGAAATAAGTATTTGACCCCCTCTCAATCAGAAAGATTTCTGGCTCCCAGGTGTCTTTTATACAGGTAACAAGCTGAGATTAGGAGCACACTCTTAAAGGGAGTGCTCCTAATCTCAGTTTGTTACCAGTATAAAAGACACCTGTCCACAGAAGCAATCAATCAATCAGATTCCAAACTCTCCACCTTGGCCAAGACCAAAGAGCTCTCCAAGGATGTCAGGGACAAGATTGTAGACCTACACAAGGCTGGAATGGGCTACAAGACCATCGCCAAGCAGCTTGGTGAGAAGGTGATAAGTTGGTGCGATTATTCGCAAATGGAAGAAGCACAAAATAACTGTCAATCTCCCTCGGCCTGGGGCTCCATGTAAGATCTCACCTCGTGGAGTTGCAATGATCATGAGAACGGTGAGGAATCAGCCCAGAACTACACGGGAGGATCTTGTTAATGATCTCAAGGCAGCTGGGACCATAGTCACATAGAAAACAATTGGTAACACACTACGTGTAGCACCTGCAAGGTCCCCCTGCTCAAGAAAGCACATATAAATGCCCGTCTGAAGTTTGCCAATGAACATCTGAATGATTCAGAGGAGAACTGGGTGAAAGTGTTGTGGTCAGATGAGACCAAAATGGAGCTCTTTGGCATCAACTCAACTCGCCGTGTTTGGAGGAGGAGGAATGCTGCCTATGACCCCAAGAACACCATCCCCACCATCAAACATGGAGGTGGAAACATTATGCTTTGGGGGTGTTTTTCTGCTAAGGGGACAGGACAACTTCACCACATCAAAGGGACGATGGACGGGGCCATGTACCGTCAAATCTTGGGTGAGAACCTCCTTCCCTCAGCCAGGGCATTGAAAATGGGTCATGGATGGGTATTCCAGCATGACAATGACCCAAAACACATTGCCAAGGCAACAAAGGAGTGGCTCAAGAAGAAGCACATTAAGGTCATGGAGTGGCCTAGCCAGTATCCAGACCTTAATCCCATAGAAAATCTGTGGAGGGAGCTGAAGGTTCAAGTTGCCAAACGTCAACCTCGAAACCTTAATGACTTGGAGAAGATCTGCAAAGAGGAGTGGGACAAAATCCCTCCTGAGATGTGTACAAACCTGGTGGCCAACTACAAGAAACATCTGACCTCTGATTGCCTACAAGGATTTTGCCACCAAGTACTAAGTCATGTTTTGCAGAGGGGTCAAATAGTTATTTCCCTCATTAAAATGCAAATCAATTTATAACATTTTTGACATGCGTTTTTCTGGATTTTTTTTTTTGTTATTCTGTCTCTCACTGTTCAAATAAACCTACCATTAAAATTATAGACTGATCATTTCTTTGTCGGTGGGCAAACATACAAAATCAGCAGGGGATCAAATACTTTTTTCCCTCACTGTACTTTTACTTTTACTCCACTACATTTCTAAAGAAAATAATGTACTTTTTATACCATACATTTTCCTGGACGCCCAAAAGTACTTGTTACATTTCGAATGCTTAGCAGGACAGACAAATGGTCCAATTCACACATATCAAGAGAACATCCCTGGTCATCCCTAATGCCTCTTATCTATCAGACTATCTAAACACAAGTGCTTAATTTTTAAATGATGTGTGAGTGTGCCACTGGCTATCCGTAAATTAAGAAAACAAGAAAATTGTGCTGTCTGGTTTGCTTAATGTAATGAATGTGAAATGATTTATACTTTTACTTTTGATACTTAAATATATTTTATCAATTACATTTACTTTTGATACTTAAGTATATTTAAAACCAAATACTTTTAGACTTTTACTCAAGTAGTGTTTTACTGGGTGACTTTCACTATTACTTGAGTCATTTTCTATTAAGGTATCTTTACTTTTACTCAAGTATGACAATTGGGTACCTTTTCCACCACTGGGTATTACAGACTGGGTCAGGGAGAGGTTGAAAATGTCAGTGAAGACACTCGTGCCAGCCGGTCAGCGCATGCTCTGAGTATGTGTCCTGGTGTCCATCTTGCCCTGCGGCCTTGTGAATGTTAATCTCGTTAACCTCCGGCTATGGAGCGCATGATCACACATTCGTCCGGAACAGCTACTGCTCTCGTGCATGGTTCAGTGTTGCTTACCTCAAAGCAAGCATAGAAGGCATTTAGCTTGTCTGGTATGCTCACGTCACTGGGCAGCTCGTGGCTAGGTTTCCCTTTATTATCCATGATAGTTTGCAAGCCCTGCCACATCCGACAAGTGTCAGAGTAGTAGGATTCAAATCTTAGTCCTTGTCACGCCCTGACTCAGGGGACTCGTATATGTTGAGTCAGGGTGTGTAGTTTCTATGTTGTGCGTTTTCT